>NW_026542596.1:117631353-117848998 GCF_028750875.1 Macrosteles quadrilineatus
GCGCGAAGTGGCACTTTGTGCTTGCGTTACACATTTTATTTTTCCTTTATTTACTATAAATCATATAAATAACTAGTATTTCAAACACAAAACTACACGTTTTAGGTTAGGTCGAATCCAAGCGTTTATGAAAATAGAAGTTAACACGAATCAACAGGTTAAGTCGTAGTATGAAAATTGAAAATGCTGCACTAGCTGATTGCAATCATAGTATCCTTAAGGTTGCCAAATTATTTCTAAACGTAGCCGTATTACGTGCCTAATAAAATCACACTGTTTTGTGTCGTTTGGTTGAAATAATGGAGTGCGGTCAAAAAATGAGTGCGTAAAAAGTAAATAAGTGCAGCAATTAGCTACTTTACGTCCTATAATCACTGCAAGGCTTTGTCAGGTAACTGTAGGGAAAATAAATTGTTTATTTGTGAAATTATAAAGCCAAAAAAGTCTAAAAATATGTTTCTTCTACGTTTATAATCAATTTTATGGTACTAATTTTTTTGTGTTTGGCAAGGTTTACTGTTTTGGAGTACAACAGTTCCACAGAAAATCACAATAAATGTAGTTTTTTTTTTTTTTTTTTTTTTTTTTTTTTTTTTTTTTTTTTTTTTTTTTTATTAGATTGATTTACATCAACAACCTTATTAATTATAAATTAAGTTGAAATTGCATTATGATATATTCTAAAAGATTTACAAAAAAAAACTTTCTTTTTAAACAATTAAAAAACTGAAGTGTCAAACATTGTGGTATTGCAAACGCACACACACAGTGGCAGTGCAAAGGAATTAATTTTTCTGAGTTGATTAACGTTGCATTCAATAAAATTGCTTTCTGTAGCTATGAAATCATTTAACTGTGTTTATGTTAGAATATCGTGCCCACTTGAAGGTTTCAGGAAGACACAGTCCTCGGAGCGTGCTATACAGCTAATGTTCACTATAAACTCTAGGTAGAATGTTTATACTCTGACGTCCTGGGCTGATGTCCTTAAACCACGAATGTGTTGAAAATGTCCTTTACCTACGACTGTTTTTTAAAGTAGCCATTTCAGTTCAGTTCTTAGAATTGAAAAGTTTCTCATAACAACATTGTTTACTTTCATAACAGCATGGTTTATGGGTAACGGACCAATGAGGTTGAAGGATTGAGAGAGAAGAAGTAAAATGTAATGATTCGACCTTTAACTAATCAGCTGTTCAGACCAATTTAATTGTTGAGTGGTGCAATTAGTGTTTGGTACAATGTTTCGTTGCATCACTGTCAGTGGCAATGAGAGCATAGATGAAGTAATATCTTCATCTATGATTAGAAGTTATTAACGATAACATAACCTCTCTAAGAAGTTATGAGTAGTGCTTTTAGTAATAAAAACACTGTCATAGGTAAAGTAGTGTACGCAACTCGCGTGAATAGTGTTAACGACACTCGTAGAAGTTTGTAAGGACTATTGATAAATTTGGGATTGAATTGATTTCAGTACTAAATTAATTATCTTATTATGCTACAATTTTAGTTTTGATAACATTTTTTTTTTTGTTTATCTGATAATTTTACTGACTATAATGAGGTTTCTGCTAGCAAAGAAGAAAGAACAAAAAATGTATCAGAGAGAATTTGTGTTGCATTAAAGTTCAATACAATTGAATGTTGCCTAGTAATAAAAGAGACCAGGTCTTATCCTTCTTTAATCATACAAATATTATAAATGTGAAAGTTTGTGTGTTTGTTTGTTTGTTTGAAGTTCAATCACGCATTAACTACTGGTCGGATTGTGTTGAAATTTGGTATGATGATAGCTAACATTCCCGATTAACATATAGACATATTCTTACCTCAAAAATCCTTTCGGGCTCCGCCCCAGCGGCTCTAGAGTTTCCCATGTTAACCTTATGAGTATTCATATTTAAAAGGAATTAAATAATTTTGCCAGCTGTTTCAACTACACAATTTGTTTCTATGATATTCAATAGCATTAAAAGATTATACGGTTTACCAACAGGGTGCAGCACCATAAGTTCTTTATACCTTTATGACAACAGCTAATTTGAACCAAGCCGCAACAAAAACCTGAGTGTGAGAACTTTACTTCTTTCTATTGTTTGGTGAAGTGGTAGAACATGATGGCTATGGTAGATATTCTATAAACTATAGTATACCGTAGATTATAGTAAACAAAATTTTCTCAAAACGTGTCCTCTCTCATTGCAAATGCAAAGCACGAGTATTTAACTACAATAAGCATTGTATTACCAACCCCGTACGAAGGACGGGTACTCAGCTAGTTTATAATAATTTTCAAAATTAAATGTTGATTTTGGTTTTAAAAACTTCTCATTTATGACTAACACAGTAAGATAATACTTGTGCATTTAGGGTTCGTGCTTTGCTAACCTTAAATACCTAAACAGTATTCAAAAAGGCAACTGAAAGAACATGATAGACATCTTAAATTTAATTCAACTGTGAACATTTCAGTGTACACTTACAACACACAAAAGTCTTCAAGTAATTTTCTTAGCGATAATACAAAAATAGTAAACTGTATATATTACACATACACATCTTGAACAAATATAAACATTATAGAAACATTACAAAAAATCGTGTAATTCTTGTAGTATTAGAGTTAAATAATCTTACATGTGGTGAATATTAACTGAATAATAAAGAATATCGTAAACCAATCCAACTGGCTATCATTAAATTTGAATAGTCGTGAACAATTATTGCATTTATAATTAATGCTGAAATCAACGAGATACAGTTGGTGTTTTAAATGTAAAGTATGAAAGTTGACTTCAAATAACGTCAATGACAAAGTGTAGACAAAATCATTCAGTCTTAAAAATACAGAATTCGTTGTTATCGTTGGATTAAATATAGTTCATTTTGTAAAAATATATTTATATTACATGTATTTTTTGCGTAAATGAGTTAAAAAGTTAAATCATCCACTGAACATTGCAGTCAACAGTTGATCAATAATTAGTAAATAGACTATATGAGTGTTTTTAAAATATTAAAATAACAATTTCTGTAAAAGCTTAAACTATACATATTAACTTTTATGATTCTTAAAAACGTTGTCATTTTCTAGTTGCTGTATTAAGATTAGGATTTAGTTAATAACCAGGGGAGGGTAATTTTCTTTTGGCAAATTTCAAATTGTTTTCAAATTAAAGTGATCGATTAAAAAGCAGCCTTATGTGTACATACACAATGAAATGTATACTTAAATGCAACTTAGCTATGAATACAGTACACTCTCTCGTCACAGTAAAAAAATATTCTTTAATGGATGTTGTATTGCGTTATCTACACTCATCCGGAGTAGATCCGTCAGTCGCTCTGCCGGCGTCCGTCAGGCAAGATTAGATTTCTTTCCAACGAAATTTTTCGATCGCTCGGAAGCCTGACGGACGTATTTGAGACTAGAAAATATTGCTTTTGTTATTAAAATTATTGTTTTATATTTTGAGTATATACTGTTTGTAAGAATCAACAAGATGCACGATGAAAATTTGATAGAATATAGGGTTTTAATTTTAAAAAAATTTACTGTAACATCACTCTAAATATTCGAGACGGAAGACTGACTGAAACCAACTGACGGAAAGTTGAGTGAGGAATTGCGGATGTAACTGAGACTCGACTGTAACGGAACTGTGACTAGACTGATATTTATGAATTGACCTTAAACCGATGTCCAGTCAAAAGTTTTCCGGATAAGAGAGAGTCTACTATAAAATAATAAGACCAGAACCACTTTGCTCCGATTTTGTCGTTCTATTCAGCAGAAAGTAGTGCAACCAGTAATTTGTATAAGAACTGTACTACTTATTATTTAACACCTGTTTACTGACAAGTATTGAACTTCCTATCAAAGAACGTCTCGTCTGTTGATATCTTGTAGGGAATAAACTAACAATTTATGCAGAGAAGTTTTCTTTTTCGAGAGTCAAAGAACATATATTAACAAAACATCTGAACTTTGAACAGGTTGGTTCGTTTGACGGATTCCTGTAACCACCGTGTTTGTGTTTGAAACTCAAAAAAATATTGGAATTCAATCAGTTGGCACATTTTAAGTGGTATTTTATAAGCTCTTTGGTTTCGATACACACGTACAGTATTAATCATAAAAGAACGCTTTTGACGAATTTTAAATCAGATGATTTGAAATTCATACATATGAATAGTAATGGTTTGCATAAAAACTTATTTTAGTGATATAAATTACAGTCATACCTTACTAATTATCAAAAATCAAAAATGTATAAAGATACAACATACTTCCAAAATACGATTCTATTTTAAAACTTATTAGTTTGGTATTTACATGAGAAGCAAAGATACATTCAGAGAAAACGTTGGAAGCTTAACACCACAGAGGTTCGTGTTAATGCGAATGTTGAAAAGAGATCTGAGTACAAAATCACTTATTAACACAGAGTTTCAGCCTTTTTCTGTTTGTGCTTCGCAAAACGCTCATCAGCGTCCTCACATTCGTTGATAACTATTCTTGGCAATCGTTTGCAAATAAACTTCACAGAATGTCCTGATTTCGGAGACGAGTCTCCCAAGTTAATTTCACTGTTATTTACACGCGAAACATGTTCCACCTGGGTAACTGTCACTCCGGAACTTGGTTCCGCAACTGCAACGGTTGTCACTGGACTTATGAGAACACCCTGAACTGGTCCACTGGGCGGCGGTCTTTCCAGGTGACCCGGTACAAGAAGGAATCGTCGTCGACAGGATCGTAGCAGCCGCTGCTAAACACGCTCCTCCGTCTCTAGCACAACTACTTCTGGAACACAAAACTCACGATGTACACTTTGGAACATGTATTACTGGTAGGACTCTTGGGGAAATGTAATCAATTCAAATGTGAAAACCACGCACTGGGAAACTCAATGAATTAATTAAGGATGACAAATGTTAATTTGAAATTATTTAATAGGTATTTGTAAATAATAAATAATTGTCACGAAACATAATTTGGACGTATAAAAACCCCAGAGACAACAGCGGGGAGGGAAAGATAGCTTAAAGATGAGACGGCAAATTCCCCCTTTTACATCCGGTTCGGTCATACTTTATACTTTTATACTTTTCATTGAAATGGTGACAAAGTGGGTATCTTAAGCCAAGATGGAGATGAGTGTAGGATGAGTGGTGCAATCTTGTAGTAGTGACTAAGGCCGACATTCCTTAGACACAGCTGGTAATTAATAGAACATACGACTAATGGCAACTAAGGGACCGACAATTTATAGTGGAATCCGAACCGTATTTTTGCCTTGGTATATACGAATTGGTCTAATTATCAGTATAGTACTGTGGATAGTCGTAGTACTCACTCGTGCGGACGTTAATCCACACCAGGGAGTATCGCATCCACAGTGCATGCCTATAAATATCCACAATTCGTGACCTCCTAGTAGCTGGATTACATGACGACGACACCCGTCCCAGTCAAAAGGAAAGTTGACACATCTTTTCATCAGAAATATCAAGCCGCACATTCAATGCTGCCCCCAAAAAAATCGAACGTAACAATGGTGGTGTTGAATACCCTACGACACTCAACAAAAAATTAATTAAATTGCAAGATAATGGAGCTGATGGAGTTTTATCACAATATTTTGCCTAATCACCGATAGCAGTGTCTATGGTAAACATTTTCTGTGTTCTGGAATAGTATTTAGAATCTACAACCTTAATAAATCCCAAATCGTCACACAAATAACCTAAATGATTAATTGACATCGAAGTAACATTTATCATTGGTCGTAAGGGCTAGGCTGTGGAAATGTCACCCAAATTCAATAAAGTTCCAACCTTTTTGGGAGTACATCCAAACTGAATAACCTTTATATCAACAAAAGTAGCCACATGATTGCTATGTAAACGCTGTAGCAAGGTTAAAAATTAAATTAAAGTAGTTGAAACAACTAACCGACAGAGTGCACTGCTGTCAAATATTGATTTTGTGTCGAATACCCAACTTTTCAACCAATGGAAACCTGAATGGAGAACTTATTGTATGGTATCTGCTAGTAACGTTTTATTTGAACATGGAAATGGCTTGAGGCCATATAGATGGGATGTCTACTACGGCATCCAAAAGACAACTATAAGACTTACAGAAAAAATATTTGAATTCACTATCTTTTTTAATTGTGTCGGATCGAAACTAACAATTAATTATTAGCACTGTATCAGTATAGTGATTCATATGTTGCACTATCCAAAAGATCCTTGTGTCTGCATTACAGAATATAATGCTGAATATACAGAATACATAGTTAAATATCTTTACATCGTATGGATTATTTTTAAAACTATAATTACTCTAAAGACTGAAACTAATAAGAATACAATTCCAATATTGGGAGTACAATACTTGACATCGTAACAATCCAGCCATCCTGAGACATAATCTAGAGCTATAGTAAAAAAAAACACAGTTGCAAGTGCAAGGTTTTACTCTTTTACTCTCTGCCAAAATACATTGTGGCCAAAAATAATGCCAAGATCTTCAAAAAGAAAATGAAGGTGTATTAAAAAAATAATATTATTCTCTAAGTTATTGACGCCATTCTGTATTCAACTTTGTTATAAATCATGAATAAGTTATTTCTGATTTTGATTTGTATTAAGAAAACAAAATAGTAATCCATTTCTACATTATTACTTCGTTGACGAATCATTCTACAATCTGTCACAGTCTCGTTAAGAACGATATATCATCAGCTACACCTCCCAAGTGACCTTTTTACTCTGTAAACATGCCTATGATTAAAGGCACATACCAGATCTGCACCCCCGCCCCATGTAGATGGTAGAGTCGTTACCGGACAGTTCTGAGTTGTTTGGTCCAACAGTTCCACATCCCTCGCCGAGCCTGTCCAGGGGACACCCGTTAGCGTCTACTGGGGCCTTGACCCCACAACATCTGTTGGGAAAAAGCATCATTCTAGCGAGTAAAATACGTATTTGCATACATAGTAATTGAGTTTAGCTTAAAATTAGAACCGTTATAAATTAACAAAATATCTTAGATGTATGAGGGGAAATATTGTTTTGACACACAATTGGTGGTAGTTCGAACAGATTGGTTAGGTAAGAGGAATAATGAGAACAAATCTTAAGCCAGAAATACAACATGATTTCGGTCGTTTAATAATGGTTGTCATATTGTTTGAGACCATTAATGGCTTGTATAGCTAAATAGTATGAATTGTAAATTAGTATTGTATAGAAATAAATAAAGACACAAATATTGCTTGGAGTGTGAAAAGAACGAAAAGAAAAGGTAACAAATGGATTGGCTGGTTTGAAAGAGAAAGCTAGAAAATGAATTACCACACTAACATTCAAAATAACAATTGTTCAATGTTTATTGTTTTCATTGCAGATGAAATATCATTAATTACATGTCCAATTAATTCCAATTAATAACCTTTTATCCATTATGATAAACGTATTAGCTTACTAGGTTATCAGGGTATCAGGGTATGCCGTCTGTACACTAATTATCGAATGGTACTGTAAATAATATTAAATGTTAATTTAATTCTATTAATAAGTATGTTTGATTAACATAAATAAGTTATGCAGGACATTACTTGTAAATGAAACTGTAAATTTTATATAAGTGATGTAAAATGTAGAAAAATACAGCATAACCTAAATAAAAATACAAAGATGGACAGAAAATTTCAGTTAACTTTTTATAACTGAAATTACTCTTTTGGCCGAGCAAGAGTGCACGCACACCTAGTATTACTAGCGATATATGCAAAGAAAATATACTTTTCATCACTCTGTATTCGAAAACAGCCCATTTTCATACAGCTTATATCTTCGAAAATAGTCAATTTCCATACACCAAAAACCAATTGTGATTAGCTGACTTTTTCTGAAATAAACATTACTTTAGCTACACAAACAATACTTTGCCTGACATCAGCAAAGTCACATGTAAAGAAACCATTATTGTTTATTTAATTGTTTTGGCAGTTTTTTGATGTCCAATCAGCTGAATTTTACACTAATATTAATTGTCGTATTGTGTTTAGATTAGAAAAATGAATAGATTACGAAATATCAGATAATCTTTTTAAGTTTGGTGAAGTCGTTTTTTCATCTTGATCAAAAGTATCGTTCAATACTCTTCAAGAAAGTCCTATTTCGGGGTTAGTTAGTGTTTTAGATGCGAGTCGACTTGTAGTGAAATATGCTATTGCACTTAGGCAAGTATACGTTGTGGTTTAATCGTTTTGAAGCGTTCGGAACATGAGTTTGGACCGCTATCATAAAAAGCGTTACCTTCAATGTATCTTCTACATCATTCCCCTGGCATAGAAAATCAAGAAATAAGTGTAGGCATGCAATCTGGTTTGTTTCACAAAGGTTTGCTACACATGTTTATTTTTACTGTGACCAACTACTGTATAATGTTGTTTACAAAGCCTTTAAATATCAACAAGAATTGAAGGTTTTTAAACCTACAATTTATACTACCACAAGAATAAGTGCTCAGCCAACACGTATAATGGTTTCAGTGCGCAAGTACTCCATCTGCGATACATTATTGACCACATTCTGACCAAGAAAGAATCGTGTTGCTGCTACCAATAAATCAAGGTAAGACAAAACACCTGTTTCCTTCACTTTCATGGCTTTGTTTCTATCTTAGAAACTTTAACAGTGGAATATATTATATAATTATTGAGATATAAAAAAAAATAATTTGCAATAAAACTAAAATAAAACATTTCTACCTACACAACGAAGTTTAAAACCCTATAAATCTATAAAATATTAAGTATTAAAAATGTAATAAATGAATTTGATTTTATGCATTATGAAAATCATCCGCCAAACATGTAATTTACATCAAAGTACAACTAACTAATTCATCGCAACATATTATAACGATACAAACATCAATAACAATTATATCTTGCATCAGTGAAATCTAATTACACGAAACTATATAATGCACTTGTCAAGTAATTAAACTCTGCGGTATTTATTAATTGAATTTCTATGCAATTTCAGTACTTTTCAAGTTACAAGAATCTTAAACCAGGTCGATCATTAACTATAATTGTGCAGAAATTGTTATATGACGTAACATAATAAATTCATGTAATTATCCAGCATATTTGGTGGAAATGGAAATAACTATAAATTTCCTAATATCACGACGCGATTCATTTTACCATTAGAAAGGCTTATAACATTTCATGGGCAGTAGAAAACAATGTTTCATCATATTTTACTGCAAATGTCAACATTATATGGTTACAAACGCCAAGTTTTTTGTCTAGTTTGGCAGGCCTCCAAAAATCTTTTTAACATAGGATCTTTAACCAGAAAGAAAAAAAATGTAAACTTTTGTAAGGATAAAATGTTAGTTAAATTTCAAAATATTAATTTTAATACATTCAGAATTAATTTGTTTTAATTTGTTGTTTTAAAACTTGTCATGCAACACACAATGTGTTTGAGTTTAAGAAACACATTTTTCACAGTTCATTTCATTTGTACAACTTACCCTCTCCATTTGTACCAGTTGAAAATGGCAAGGAAGGCTTGTCGGAACTTCCGGTTCATGAAGCAGTAAGTGATGGGGTTGCAACAGGAGCTGATGTAAGCCAACAGCTGTACTAGCGAAACGCCTGTGCTGCCGACGTACTTGTACACAGTCTCTGGGTAAAACAGGTACCATGTGTTGAGAACATGTAGGGGCGCCCAGCAGACGAAAAACTCTGCCACCACCACGAACAGCATACGAATCACCTGCAGAGTTAAATGTCGAGTTAGGAACATTTGAATAACCTGTAAACATAAGGTTGGGGATCGAGCTATTGGTAGAGCGCGGGACTTTGGTCTCCAAGACACCGGGTTCAAATCCCACCAATTACCATTGGACTTTGTATAAGTGATAATGCCACGGCCTTTAGACATACCTTTAAATAGGCCCCTCTAGACTGATCCCCTTTTGGACCGTGGGGGAACGAGCTGGTCTATTGGTTAGAACGCGGGTTCAAATCCCACCAAATCACCTATGGATTTTATCTAATTGGAAATGCCGCAAACACAAGATCTAGCCTGAAGTAATGTGAAAAACAAGCCCAGGCTCGTGCCTAGAGACAAAAAGTCTGGAATAATGTGGAAAGTAATAAAAAATACAAACAAAAAAACAGCACAGTTTGGAGTCAACAACAATTTAGAGTCAAAAAACATTAGCAGGATTACCCGTAAAAATAGGTTTAGTTAAAAATTACATCATATAACCGTGACTAAAAGAGTTCAGTTAAAAAAAACCACAACAATATGCAAAAAAAAATCCCTCTAAGAACAACATTCCAGCAAAATTACATACAAAAAAGTTAAACCACAGCAAACAAACCCCACTTTACTACCAATACATGTTGGGGCGTTTTTCCAAAATCTACAATTAACGAGTATTAGTCTGCAAAAGAGGTTTATGTTTCAACATTAAAAATTCATATGATAAAAAGTCTAATTATTTCTCCACGTCTGAAATAGCAAGCAATCATTCAACCTGCTAACAATTCACCTTTTTCTTAGCCTCGATGCTCTTGTCCATGTAGTTGGACCGGATGGCGTGTCTACTGAATGTGTAAGTGGTCTCGTCGTCATCCCCAGTGCTGGTAGGGGTAGGTTCGACCACGGGGGTCGTCACTGTGCTGGTGACTAGAGGAACAGCTACCGGCGACCGCGGGGATCTCTGCAGCGCCTTCGGTACTCTCAACTGGAGAAGTGTATAAGATATTCAAAATTTAATTTTATTCAAAAAAATTTTGTATTAACTTTGTTTGCTCCATCACTATAACATATTGATGATCCTCTTAAAACCTCACAGAAAATGTAATCGAACAAAAATGAATACTTTGAGTTCCTTGAACAGGCATTGACATATATTATTATGTTGGATAAAAAATTAAATCACTGATCAAACCTTAGAATATTTTTAGCATTACTATGACCACCATTTCCTGCTTATAAGATTTTTTGTTCTTTCAAGTACGATATATGGAAAGTGAGATTAAATCATCGACTGGCGTTTAAACAGGCTCATTGTATGGATTTCTCAATTTTAAACACCTTTCAACATTTTTATATAGCTTCAAAATAGGATGATTGATGACTCTTGTAATGCAGTATTGGTAATTCCCTATGGTTTCAGAGAGAAGAGTGTTGGTATTTGTCATATTCCCGATGGGACATTGATGAACTTACAAAGTTAATAAAAAAAAAAAAAACAGTTTGCTCAGAATGTGAAGTTAAAAGAAGAACTAACTTAATAACACATACCATGCCACAAAAAAAAATTAAAAGTAAATTCGTGAAACTTAAATAATTAGAATTTTAGCTAGATCAATGTCTCTGTCAAGGACTTGTTTTGTCTACCATCATTAATGCACTGACAGCACAAGCCTTGAGGACAAAAAATCTAGCTTTTAAGTGTTGTTCTAAAATGTTAATGGTTGGATAAGGGGAGTGAGCTGGTCTAGTGGTAGAGCACAGGACTTCGGTCCCCAAGGCCCCTGGCTTACACCCTGCTAATGACCTATGGGTGATGTTGAGAACCTGCCATGATATGTAAGTGATACCTTGCCTGAGGTAATGTCTGGAAAATAAGGTACTTTGGTATTGTACCGACCACACCTAAATGGGTTACCATTAGGGTTAGGCTAGGTTACCTTCCGGTTATCTTATCCTAACCAAACCTAGGTGTGGGAACCTAACCCAATTTAGGTGTGGTCGGGATAATACCAAAGTACCGAAAATAATCCCGGACCAGTGCCTAAAGTATAAAAGAACTTTCATGTACTGATCCGTACCTTGAAGAGCCATAGGTTGAGCGTGGCGGCGTACGCATCTGTAGACGTGACTTGGAACTGCGCTGCAGATCTTGGCAAAGGCGGCGGCAACAACCTGTGTTGTCGCAGACCTGTCGTGTTGTTGTTGATTACTACAGCGTCATTCATGGTGGCAGAACTGCTGGTTCTCTCCACTGTAAACACAACAACTCTATAAGTTTAAAAGGATAAAACAGATCACAGATCCTAAAAATGTGGTTTTAGTGCTCTCTTGACAACCCTAAGGATGATATTTGGCTTCAAAAGCTCAGTGGCTTAGCTCTTGGGTTTAACTCTAAGCCCAGGTGTTCTTCATTGTTGAATTTTAAGTAAATTTTCCTGGCTGAAGAATCCAAATTTGTTTGGTAGTACTACCAAAGCTACATAGAATATCACATAAGGTTCTAAATCCACCCTTCGTTTATATTCAGTTAAAAATACATCCTATAAACTATTCCATTTGACGTTTACTGTGCAGTGTGATACGTATAAACCGTACCATGTAATTTAAACGCCATTTTCATAACTACCACTAGCCGCCCTTAAAACCTTGACACGCTTACACCTTTTACTTTTTTCCACTTTTCTTGTGACCATCCTCGTTATAACTTAAATGTACTTAGCACTTCAAATAAGCCTGTGACAACAGTTTACGTATAATACAATCACAATTTTCAACAAGAGAATTTTTGTTATACTAATACTCCCTTCAATGCAAGCAGTACTTAGCTTTGAAAGTGGAATAATCTTAAATGATCGTAAACATTATTTTTAGATCGTGTATAATCATACTCACGTCGTCGACGACAGGAAGAGTTGTGTTTAATCTCTCTCTGCAGCCCCTTCCACAGTTTGGACACTATGAGGGAGTAGGCGAGGGTCATGATGACCAGGGGGATGAGCAGAAGGATCATGTCCAGGAAGATGTTGAATACCCTCTCACTAGCGGGGGACGGCCAGTCTTCGCGACACTTGTGTCTCCCGGCTAACAAACAGACAAGACTTATGGTGAGTACATACTGGAGGTATATCATTAATATTATTTCAAGAGATAATTGTTTGGCCACCCTAGTGTTTGTAATTGTTCGCGTGGTATCGAGGAGTTTATTTTCCAGTGCATCAATACATCTATACTAAGCGTTGTGTCCGAGTAGATGTCTCTTTAGGCTGACGAAGGATTTAAAGGGCCTTCAGTAAAGGAGCCATAACAGTATACAATAAGTTGTCAAACGTTATCTTACATCTCGGGAAGGGAACTCCCTTAGATACTCAAAGCGTATATTGAATTCAAAGCCTCCTTCTCCCTGAACAAGTACTTATATCCTAGGGCGTGTGTCCTAGGGCTACTGTTTCTTTGCGCATTTGCTGATGCATTTATGCAAGAGTGTGTAAATGTGTTTTTTTTTGTTTTTTTTTTTTTTTTTTGTTAAATTTGCAGGTTTTTTCGTCTTTTTTATGAAAAATGTACTTAATTTGTTAGTATGTTTATGACTAGTTAGATTAAGTAATCCCATTGTATTACATTATTAGTTCTATTTATTTATGAACGTCAGGTTAAGTGTAAGAAAGGGCCGTTTAGCCCCTGGTTTGGCCCTAACTTTGCCTAAAAAAAAAATTTTTCATTTCATTTTATATGGCCCACTAGTAGGTCTAGGCTGAAGTACAGCCTCAGTTTTAATTATATGTTTATTCAAATCCATAATATATGTATAGTCAAGTGTTTTTGTGACTACGCCATCGAGATGGAGAATTAATAATAAGGTAAAATGAATTGGATGGATATATACAATATTTCCTGAAGGTAGAAGGTTTTACATGCTCCAAAGTAGAGTGCAGATATTTCAATCACTAATGATTGGACCACAAATTGCTTAAACAATAGGGAATATCGTTTATCAAGATCATTTCTAATTGGGGCACCATCTAAAATCGTAGTAATCTATTCTGTTTCAACATATATTACAAATGTAATGTATAATGACTAACTTAAATAAGCCTATGCCAACTGTGAATGACAAAAAACTATCTTTTTTCTATATTTATACACATAATATGCAAGTTGATCACATAGGTACAGTAAAAGTTACGTTTTACAATTCCAAAATACATCACCTACACATTTTCTATAATATCAAATAAACCTACAGCAAAAGTTTAAAATATAATTAATTACAGTATCCAAACTAATCTTTGACATTCTACAAGTTATTGCATTACGACAATGAAGGCTTTACGTAAGCTTAAGCCGAACTTGGATAATCAGCTTTTAACTTATGTAATTACTTCATCATACAAAGGGTAACACCGACACTGCACTTGAGGGTAAAGTTCAGTCATTTTTTTCTCAAAGCTACACACATCTATAAACACTTTGGGGAAATGATTGGTTGGAAATGTATCTTTAACGGTAAAACCTACCTCGCATCGCTTGAAGCCTCGAAACTAGCAGGATCGGCATGTTCCACGCCAGGCTCGACATCCAAACTACCGCGATCATCTTGTACGCGTGGAACTGGGTCTGCCATCGTCGAGACTTGAGTGGGCGACAAATGGCGAAGTACCTCTCCAGGGAGATGGCCACAAGTGTCCACACTCCTACTGACACCGACACTGCTAAAATCATACAAGATGGTTTAACTACTAAGCCATAGACAAATCTTTTGTATTATGAGTTAACTAAACAAGTTGAGTGAGCGTTGGTCCATGGAGCGCAGGGCTTCAGTTTTCAAGGTCCTTGGATAAGTATAAAATTACATATGTTGTTTAGCTAAAATAAAACGTCTTTATTCAGGAGGGATTTTAATCAACGCTGGTGTTTTTCAACGATATTTCAAAATTTTCTTCCAACGATATTTTTAGGAATATTTATTGAATATTCTTAAGGAGTAGCGACTTGATGGCATCAATAATTCAACGGGATGTCTCCTTTTATTACCTTTTATATCTCCGACCTTTACTTAAATTTAACTACTTATTTAAATAATTAGAACCAAAAAAAGATAATTCACTGACTTAGCCTATATCAATATGTATAAAGTATAAAATGAATTATTCGTGGCATCTAAAGTTTTTAACATGAGGTTGAGCATAACAATATTAATGAGAAAGTCAACTAACCTTGGAAATATGGAATCAGTTTGCACATTGTGCTTCCGAATATGAAGTTTCTCAGAACCTGGCCCACCAGTGTGAAAGGCATACAGAACACTCCTAAAAGTAGGTCGGATACCGCCTGCAACATCATAAAATCTATTTTAAAGTCAACTATTAAAAACTAATGACAATTCAAAGTCATAATATTGTAATTTTTCATAGAGCTAGTGAGACCTCACTTATCTCGACATAATTTAATTTGTGTTTTATTATACATTGAAATTAATTTAAAACATTGATACAATGTAAATGAGTAAAAACAAAATACAATATTTGTAGGATTAGGACATTCCGGCTAAGCAAGAAAAGTATTTGAATTCATCCGGTGACGATTCCAGTTTGAGTAGACGACTAGTGGTAGACCTACTTCAAAAGTCACTCTGAACATCTCACACAACCTAGTCCAAAAAATAAATTTGAGTAAATATCAATCAAAAACTGATTTCAAAATAGTTTTTGATCTTTTTCGACACCAGTGTAGATAACTACAAAACAATGGTATTTTTCAGAAGAGGGCCACCGCTATTTAAACTGTGGAAACCTCATAGTTTAGGCTGGATTTTTTGAGTTTTTTTTATCATTCCTATTTCATATATAAAAAAAACACTTGTGGGTGCTATAAACTAACCTAACCTAAACCACAGTTTAAAAAGTGGCGGCCCCTCTTCAGAAAAAGACCCCAAAACAAATTTCGTAGACTTCCCAAAGATACCAAAATGAGCCTGAATTGTACCACATTTTCAAACACACCAGTACTCACTAGATTGAGCAGGTAGACGTTGGTGACGGTTCTCATCCGTTTGTTCCGTACCAAGGTGACCACGACTAGGGCGTTCCCCACGACTGCTAGCAGGAAGATCACGACGTACATGGGCACTATAGCATCGCTGATGCCCGTACTGCCCGTCGCTGCCCTCCTGGCTACCGTAGGCGCTGCACTGCTCGACTCGTTCACCCAATACAAGGTTATGTTCACCAGATCCGTGTTCACCAGAATGTAGGCATGCGTGGCAGCCTCTTCAGTCATGTTTTTATCTTCGCCGCATGATTTAAGGCTTTCTTTCCGTGGCTCACTCAAACTTCACTTAATTTGCACAAGTAATTTGGTGTTGCTGTCGATTGGTGAGGTGGTGTGAACCTGTAATGAGAAACATTAGTTACGGATTTATACAAAATTCTCGTTACTTATGATCTATAGGTCATACTTAATGAAATTGTGTACGTTTCGTTGAGTCAGGCACTGTTAACGCAGCAAATATTGTAGAATTACCTAGATACAGGTATTTAAAAAGTACCTGTATATTTTACATTGTATAAAACCAACTATACGGTAGCTAACCAATTCAATAAATTTTATAATGGTATAACAGAAAATACCATCATATAACTTATGTAAAATTATTGGAAAATGCAGCACAAGCAGTTGTGAACAGATAATTTGTCCATGTTACACATTTTTACACTAATATTTTTGAAGGTTTTTTTTCAAATAATAAATAGGCTTGCTTGGCTACATTTTGTATCTCAGTTGGATGTAAAATTAGTTAAAATGATAACCAAATGTGTGTATTATAACCAGTTTTCATGGTACATTAATATATTTTAACCATGTTTAAGTTGTACAGCAAATAAAATTATAACACACAAAAATAATTTGTTTTGTAATTGTAACAACTAACTGTTTATTTATGAATGACAGTGAAGTCCATTTTCCTCCTAGAAGTAGACTACAGTTAAAAGAATTGAAAAAATCTGACACAAAAAAGAGGAACTGACTACCTCTTTAGGAGTTTCAAACTTGGGACAAGCAAAGTTTCAAGTCTAATTTCCAGTCCAGTTTATTGTATGTTGTTACTCTAAACTTTGTCACAAAAACTTACCAAATACAATTTCTCGATCTTCAATAAACCTCTCAGCTCTAAATAATTGAAATAGAAGTTATTTATGTTGAATTTACCCTACTACATTCGAGTTATATATTTATTATACTTTTATAAGTTTCCTTCAACAAAATCCTTAGCATTTGATCACAAAGCATTGAAATACAGGTATATTTGTACCTAATGTTAATTTGCATACTTTCATTATCATCAGCTAAAACATCAAATTATGGTATGGAAAATCTTTTTTAAATAACACAATCTTGGTCTAACATTATGTTTAACGATTTCATTTTTACTGTAGCTCATTAGGATACTTTAGAAGTGGTTGGGAAATAAGCAAATGTACAGGTCTATCAAAATAATTAGTAAGTAGGAAAAGATAAGAGGGAAAGCGGTGGGTACAGCTTGCGAGAGATAAGAAGAAAAAGAGTGAGATTACTGGAGGGGTTGACATGTGCACCTTGTGTGTAGGGTTGGGAAGCACGCTATCGTGACCTATGACCTTTCCATTGTAGCGTGACCTTGCAGACTGATAACTCTTGAGGCTAGTGGAGTGGATTGTTACAAATCAACCTCAGCTGGTTAATTAAACTCGTAATGCAAGAAAAATTCAAACAGTTGCATTAACATTCAAACACACCTATTTAAGTCCATTTGTGATTAGGGCCTAGTCACATAAAATTAGATTAGAAAGGTTGATGAATTATTTTTAGACACCGGTAGATTAGAAATAGTTTTAATCATTTTTAGAGTGGGGATTTAATTTGAGTAATTATGGTAGGAGGCATTGTAAATTAGACATACATTATTACGGATATTATTTTAAAGTCACCATACTTCGTGGACGATAGTCTGCTACAATCCTACAATACACCATTTGAAATAAATTACATTTTTTTGTTATTTACGTAAAACATATGGTTAATCTTTATCATTGGTTTCTTGTTGTATTTGTATGAGTGGTAAAATATACAGGGTGGAACGAAGTTAGTGATAATTTTTGTGTGTTCAACTACTTAGTAATGGTGACAAAATGGCACTAATTTAGATTACTATACCCTCACAGGTAGGAGAAGCAAGCAAATTAATATTTTTTTATATGTATTTGTATACATAAAATGGTTATAAGTGCACTGAAAAATTGTTTTTATTTAGACTTTGTTGTCATTTTCAAAATCCTGATTAAATTTCCAATAGTAATAGTACAGAGCCATTAAGATTAAACATCTGTATACGTCTTTATTCTGCAATGGAAGTTTGAATTTGTGATTTTTAAGAAAAATGCTAAAACTTTTACATACGCGTTTCTACGTTAAACTGGTTTTGTTAAAGTGTCAAATATTATTAAAAACTTGTTCAATTAATAACCTTTCATTCTAAATTCAAACTATTTTTAGTGCTCTTATGGTCATTTATGTATGTGCTCGCTAATTTATGTAAGCAAATACAAATATTTTGAAAAAATATTAATTTTCTGCCATTCCGTACCTGGGAGGGTATGGAAATCTAAAATAGTGCCATTTTGTCACCAATAACAAGTAGTTAAATAAAAATTGTTTAACACCTACTTCGTTCTATGCTGTATGTCACGTATCTGTCTTTGGTTATTTAAACACTTCTTATTACACAATACGGTTTCCTGCCAAATAAACTGTTAACACAGGTCATGATTTTTCAAAGAGGGATCTTAAGTAAGTTACTTACTAAGTACTTAGTACTACTACTAAGTAAGTACTTAGTTTGTGTGCAATATTAAATTCAGAGGTTTTACACTACACTACTCCTTTCTGTGAAACAGTGGTTGCAACAAACGCCACAGTTGTTTTCACATTTTTTAAATACAACAATGTGTAAAAATATTATTATAATTTAAAAAAGTGCTCATGTCTAGGACTCAATATGTAATTATTTACTCTTTTGCTGCCCTTCCCTTACCTATAACACAAACCTAAAACAAATGATCCAATTATTCAATTATAAGACGGTTTAGGCGTGTTATTTAATAGTTTTAGACCTTGGTTAAGGAATACTAAGTTTACAGTTATAGACATTTTTTCTAAATTCCCCAAAAGAATTATTTTATAAAAAAGTCTTGATCTATATTATGAGAGGATAAATCTAATCACTCATGTTACTTAACACCATTAAACACAAGAATAAATCAATAATCAATATAAATATATTATTATTAGTGCTTAGTAACTAAAACAATAACTGATTGTATTTTTGTGCTTTAGAAACAATAACAAATAAAGATTGTCGAAACGATAGTGAAACAAAGCAAAAACCATAAACAACACAATCGGTGGTTTTGAGGAATAACTGCAACGTAAAGATGCAACTTTGAATCCTTACAGCTGATTAAAAACCAAGTACTATTGAGAATTTGAATAAAATCGCTGTTCCGTTAACTAACCTTTTCATCCATCTCAACAACAGATGCTTTTGTTAAAGAATATTGCTCTCGACAAACTTTGTTAACCTTCAAGGCTTCTTGGAGGGCAACTCTTTTGAAAAGGGGTGAAATTATTCCTTTTTGTTGTTAATATATACAATACGTGATGCTATATGATGTACATACTACAGACTAATAAAAACTTAGAGGCTTCAATTGTATGATTAGTTCTTATGCAAATACTACCTAACTATAGAAAACATTGATATTACATAACAAGACATCAATAATATGAGTGTTTTAGTAAATAACTCGGTAATAATGACTAATGACTTGAATAGTACACTTGAAGAAACAATAAATATTTGTAATTGTCCAGTCAAGAAAATTTTAAACCTCTGAAAAATTACAAAAGTTTTGAAACTTTGCACACTTATTTCTAGGTACCTAAGGAAGATTATACCAAAATCGCCATAAATATGAAGCGAGCTCTTTGCAGCAGTTAGGGAAAACATGGCACTTTTTTCTTTTCTGCTAAAATCTTTGTTACCATCGGTCGGAGTTAAAAGTGGCTCTATGCCAAATAAAATGTCTTTAAAGTTTCCACAAAAATGATATTATTTTTACACTTTTATTTTATTCCTAATTTTTACCGAGTTATAGGGTGCTAAAATATGGTGTTTTTTCTCAGAGTGAGAACAATGGTGCAAACTCAAGTAGGCATTTCGTTTATACAAGCGCGAAATTTTAGCACCCTATAACTCAGAAACCATTAGAAATAAAATAAAAGTATAAATATAATTTTTCTTGAAAATTTAATGATCTTTCATTTGGCATATAGTCACTTTTAACTCCAACCGATGGTTCGCGAGATTTTAGCAGAAAATAACAAAAAGTGTCCTGTTTTCCTGAACTGCCGCTAGAACTCGCCTCATATTTATGGGGACTTTTGGTATAATCTTCCTTAGGTACCTAGAAATATGTGTGCAAAGTTTCATAACTTTGTTTTTTGTTGTTGTTTTTTTTTTGTTTTTTTTGGAAGTTGGGTCATAAATTTACATATTTTAACTTGACTATAATAGAAATTGAATGTGAGAATTGAAATTCACCAAAGCTAATTTTAAATTAACGGTACCCCTAGTATGTGCTTAAAAATCCAGCTGTAACATTCCCTGGTTTTGCTACAAAAGTATTTCAATATCAAACTATGCTGTTATTAACAGTTTGTGTCCGCGACCGGATGAAAGTTCCAAACGCAATGCAAAGAATGTTATGTGCAAGGCTCCAGTTGTATTAGGAGTATAAAAAATGTAAGTGTAATAGAAAGTTGTTTAGTATGCATATTTAAAGTATATAAGACTTTTTACCATTGTTATTCTCCAAAACATAAAATTATATTTGTTGCACATGGCAGAGTTAATTTGAAAATCCAAATTGTGCTCTTTGGTCTACAAACGAGGAGTAAAATTGTAGGCCTATTGAAGAACATTTTAGTTGCACCTTCAAGTGGGAGGTGCTTCGTATATTCAACAACACTTATAAATTCTAAGTTACGATTGGTTTTTTGCAGGCGTACTCATTAGGGAATTCAAACATTGACAATGAATATTCTTAGATAAAGTGATCGACGACTAACTGAATATTCAATAAGATATTCCCCTTATTTCCAAATTTCCCTATAGAGCTAGATCAATAGAGTAGCTATTACCATAGGTGGCAAGTTAAGGTATACAGACGGGACTTAGTTTGCGAACCAGCAATTTCTGGTATGGAAACAGGGTGTTGTGGGATTTTGAAATATTTCAAAAATTAATTTTCGCCCTTAAAATGTGGAAACTATAAGTAACTATATTATTACAAGATTTTGTTTGATTTTTGTGTGCAACAAATCGACTCCTAAATATTTATTTTACAGGCATATTGGGTATCAATTTAAAGCTTTTATCCTCTAAACGTGCCTTTTACGGGTTTAGATGATATCCCGTAAAAGCCCTTCGTTCTATAGACTTTTAAAATTTCAGAGTTGGTGCTGAATTCTATTGTCAATCATCTGAAAATTTTCAAGTTTACATTTGTTTACATCAAAACATATGGCCATAAAACAATTTAAAATTGGGTTATATTACAGCTGTGTATGTTTTAGTGAATTTAAGTGAATTATTGTTATGTTATTTTTATAAAATTTTAATAAGAAATTGACTCTAAAATGAACAAGTTTAATCATAACATTTAGAACATTTTAAAATTTCATACTATACAAAGAAAAGTTTTGCAAAGAAAGTACTTGATTCCTTCCCTTTAGCAGAAAACCTTAGTAATCCTAAAAACTTATGATAATTAAATAGGGAATAAATCTGACATGTTTAAGAACAAAATATAATTTAGCTTAATCACCAGTTTCGCTGTGGCGGAGGTATTTTTATCTAAACATTCTCACGTATTATACAATTTTTTATTACTATTTTATGTCTATAATAGTTGTGAGTTAACTTAAGTCTTTTAAAATGTAATTGATTGAAAAGGACATACATGGCTTTCGGTATCACATGTTAAGTTAACCTTGTTCACAATTTAATGACTGTAAAAGACACCAAATACCTAATAATGATTACTATACAAAGTTGGCTTAGCAGTCCAAAATGTGCTCTTTTATCTTCAACAACCACAATAATTTAACAACCGCTTATGTAGCAACAATAGTTTCCCCGAGGACGTTCAACCGATGTTCAGTTGTTTGCTTTATAAGCCAATACTCAGTAAGCTCATCATACGCACAACATACGATATATCGCTTATAATACAACAATGTAAGCTTATACAGTTTGCAGAGCAAAACATTTCCCTCTAGAATCTATATACAATTAGCCTACATTTTTTAACATCCCTTTGTGCTAAGGTTACATAATCAATTACGTATTTTATTTTTAATCAATTATTATCTTCTGTATGTTATGAAGTATATAAATGCGGTTGTTATGCATTTGCAAGTTCATTTACAATATAAGTTCCAACGGTGTTTTAGTTTTACAATGTTAAACATTTCCTAAAATATTTTTATTGGTTTTAATATTGCGCATACTTATTCAGTGATTTTATCGCTAGTGTGCCTTTTATGGGATAACTTATGTAAATGGACATATATTCCTTATAATCAGAAAACTTGCATTTTTAACAAAAAGTTCCTTTAATATTTTATAAATAATGAGTATTTTGTTGGTAGTAAATAATCGCCAAATATACTACTCAGAGTACGAATAAACTATTGTTTTCACAAATTATTCACATTAAAACGATTCAGTTTATCGTTTCATACTCGTATCAATACTAACCTATTAGCTGAGTTGAAGCAGTGGACGTTTAAAAGTACGTTGCCTTTGTCAAAGATCATTTAATTTGCTCAATCACGCAAAAATCGCTGAGCTATTAGCTCTCGATTGACACGAAATCGTCCATGTAGCAACGTTCTAGATTACTGGCGATTTTATAAATTTTGTTTCATTGTTCTATCGCGTATACCAATAAAATACGTTTTGCTTTGCAGCTCCTATATTATTTATGGATTTATGCTATATCAAAATATACATATGCTAGTTTTGATTATATTTATAACTATATTATTTTAAAAATACCCATTGAAATTCAAATAAACAGATAAAAAATCCATCCTAATTTTATATTTATATTTTGAAATTCTTTATTAATATATGCACGTAATTTTAAAAGCTTAAAAGCCACATTAATATTTGTTACCCGATAGCTTATTAGCAGATTGAATTTGATTGATTGATTGATTGATTTTGAATATTTTCGTAATTATAATTAAGAGTTAAAAGTTTTAAAACCAAATTTTATTTGCAAGCATAATAACTTCATTTTTAAGTTGTCAATTGATTCAGCATTCAATAAACATATTTTTCTGTAAAAGAGTAAAAAGTGAAACAGGGTCAGAGTGAAGTGAACCACTTAAAAACACACCTTAGGGTGTAAAAGTTCGACGGGTAAATTATCTTTTACAAGAGAAAATGTTGTTCAACGGCAAGGAAACTTCGTTACGCAACATTTGAACTCGTTTAGCTATTATCATTTGTCCTTAAGCGTTCCATTTCTTAGTTTAGATTTTGATACTTCTAAATAATTGAAGCTTTCGAAACTTGAACGAAAGAGAGCCATGTTTTGTTATGGATTTTATTTATTTCCGACGTACTGTATTGATATTTATTTCATATATTTTCTTTTTTTTTACACAATTAATTTGTATTTTTAAACATTTTATCACATTGTCCTTACGTGTGACAATTCAAATTTAAATAGCTGCATGACAAAAAGGTTTTATTTCTGATTTACCATTTCATACATATTAAATATTTAGGATAATTTTGATTTGAGATTGTTGTACGTAATACATTTTATCATGGTAGGGTCTAAGAATAAAATTTAGTTTTTGCATGCTTCAGCAGAACAATCACAAAACCTATTTGGATCCGAGTCGTAAACGTAACGGAGTATCTGAATCAGCCAGACTTTAGAGTTGTTAAACCCGTCCATTTATTACCGAGAGGAGGGACTGGTTGCAATAAATAAAGTTTTTTTTTAAATTGCAATAACTTGAAATAATGAAAAGAAACTTAATAAAATATAATGAATAGTAATGTTAAACCCATAATAATGCAAATACAAGGTCATACACAGGGTGAATCAGACCACCCGTGCACATACTTTAACGGGGTATACAAACACAGTGGAACTCACTGAATCACTGATCAGGTATACAAATGTTTACCCACTTCTAGGATAGCTAGGGATCTGAAAGTGTTTGTGGAGGTCCGTCTCTAAAGTGGAGGATAACACTTTTTTTTAAACGGCTATAGCAAGAAACTTTTCGGTGATTTTAGAAAGTCGCATTCCTTCACCCTACTTCAAAAATGTGTTTCAACAAACATGTGCTTTTCAAACATGTCTTGGATTTTCGACGTGTTTTATTATTTTTTTATATTTTTTTCGGACATATATTTGTACTTTTAATGATCCCAAAATTGACAGAAAGGTGACTAAAGTGACATTTTAAAATTGTAAAACACAAAAAATGGCGGATTTTCAATTAAAAAAAGATGTTTTTTAACACTTGTTGGGCCAAACCGTTGTACACGGGTGGTCTGATTCACCCTGTACAATTTTACTTTTATGTACTATTATATTGAAGAAGTATACAGGAAAGGTAAAAATAGTTATTCCAAACTAGTTTCACAAGTCAGTTTCAACTCTATTCAAGCACGCGAGTAGGTTTCCGGTACAAGGCTACACGATATCAGAAACTCGGCCAAAGATCGAAATAACACTTGACAAACTAGTCATGATAAACTCTATATATATTTGCTGTAATTAGTATACAGTAAATCATCCATAGTATTTCCTCAAGTCAAATATACAACTTATCAAATATAACTTTCAAAACTACTTCTAATTTGTTTTCAATTAATTTGCTAATGGGAACAAGCAGCTGTTTAGTAAGTGATTCAATGGTTTAATATATTGTGATATTGTTCTATCGACTTGACAGACTATTTACAATAAGGCAACGACCGAAATAACACTTGACAAACTAGTCATGATAAACTCTATATATATTTGCTGTAATTAGTATACAGTAAATCATCCATAGTATTTCCTCAAGTCAAATATACAACTTATCAAATATAACTTTCAAACTACTTCTAATTTGTTTTCAATTAATTTGCTAATGGGAACAAGCAGCTGTTTAGTAAGTGATTCAATGGTTTAATATATTGTGATATTGTTCTATCGACTTGACAGACTATTTACAATAAGGCAACGATATAAGCTACAATTAATTAAAAATTGATACATAATTTCGATACATGCGACTGTTTACAGTTGAAATTTACAACTGAGATGACAACAGCTTATTTTTACTCCCTAGGGGCTGAAAATGTTTTTTATTCACAAATGCCACTTTAGACCCAAAACGTATGCATAAAAAACGGCTGTTTTGCTGCAGTATAACGAAAAATATAAATACACATTATGAACTGTTGACTTGGTTTGAAGTCCTTATAGAAAATTCACTTGTAATTGAGCCAAACATTTATTATGAAAATAACTTTGTTCAGTATTAATTGTAAAACCAACAAATTTATGGTGTGCTAGCCACCATACCCGTAAACAACCCTACTTTGACAGTTCTAATTTTGTATCACAGCTGCTTGGTTGAAATTAGCATCTACTGTTGTCATAAATTTAAAAGATTAATAGTGCTGCACCCTGTTGGTACATTTTGTAACCTTTTAATGCTATTGATCATCACAGAATCAAAATGTTTAGTTGAAACAGTTGTTAAGATTCTTTAATTCCATTTAAATACGAGTACTCATAAGGATAACATGGGAAACTCCAGAGCCACTGGGGCGGAGCCCTTTTGACAGATCTGCACCAAACTTCACATAAAGCATCCTTTAATAATGTTTAATAATGCCTGAAAGTTTCAATACAATCTGTCGAGGGGTTTCAGAGTCCATAACGTTCAAATATATATACATACAAACTTCCTCTTTTATAAATATAGATAAATAACAGTAGATCCAATTTGTATTCGTATCTTAAAAGTTAAGTACAGCTCACGACTAAATGTTTTATTCGTAATGTTGAGGTGAGGAAAACACAGCTACAACTCAAAAGCCTAACGTAAGATTGCTTGCTAATGTGAAAACAATGTCATGTTAGTGTGTTTCTATGTAGTTGTTTATCCTAGCTTTTACAATATGAGTAATCCATCATAATGCGATTGTGGGTATACGAATGAAATATAAGATTCTATTGGTTTAAATATTTTTAGAGTTATCAAGTTTTTTTTAAAATATTTTTTAAAAGAGGACAAATATTTTAGAATATCTTCAAAGTAAAAATAAATTTTGATTTAAAAATAAATTAAAGTTTTAAATTTTTGTAAATATTTTAATATTTTTTAACATTTCTAAAAATATTTTAATTAATTGATTCAACCTCTATTGGCACTGAAAATATGAAAATTTTGTGGAGGCTAAAGAAACGGTATTACAACAATCTTTTTTGCTGCAGGATGCTATTTACAATTAGTCCCATAAATATTGTACTAACTATATTTTTATCAGAAAAGAATATTATTTATTTATCTATATATATATTGTGCAGAAGTTTAGGTGGAAAATAAATCCATGCAGGAATTTCTGTAAACCTCCTGCTTTAAAAGCGCTTCAACCCAGAAAATTTGTTAAAATTGTATTATAATCTTATTTAATAAAAAAAATATTTTTTGAAAATTATTCCTAAGTAGAGTAGAGGTATATTTTCACAATGTTTACTCCCGGCAAGTAGACATTATGTGTCAATTTTAACAAAATACTTCGTACAGTATGTATTTAAGGTGTAAGACAGTTATTAGTGAAAGGCACAGCGTACTAATTTAAAATACCAATACTTATGTACTATGAAGTACTGCATATTACCATGAAGTACTGTATGCTACCATGAAGTACTGCACGATTCCATGAAGTACTGCATGTTACTATGAAGTACTGCATGCTACAATGAAGTACTGCATGTTTCCATGAAGTACTGCATATTACCATGAAGTACTGCATGTTACCATGAATGAAGTACTTCATGTTACCATTAAGTACTGCTTACTCATAGTATAACTAATACTATAACTAGTACTAACAGTAATAGTACTTATGTACAATAACTTGAAAAGGACAACTGATGAATTAAACAATTTGTGAGTTCTTTTATGTAACCATAGATTAACCAACCAAAAGGGATGTTTTATCTATGATGATACTTACTATAAAATCGTATAGATAAATAAGAGAGAATTGTAGAAAGTTTCAACAGTATTACGGCCTATGTTTTTTCTCAATACTTTATTATCTAACAAACAAGATGCAGGTGGTCCACACAGACGTTTTTCTACTTCAGTATTTAAAGTACAGGTAGTGAAAAATTATCCTCTTAAGACTGCTACAGTTTTTTTAGAGGGTGTGTAATGTTTTTCTTTTTTAAAAGGAATCATTAAAGAGTAAAAATGTTAGTACAAAGGTAAAAATATTTTACAAGTACCTTACAATACTGTAAACTTAATAGCAACATAATAATGCACAATGTATTCTCCATTGCCACATGAGTGTGTTTTCAAACTTGTGGTGTTTTTCTTTAATTTACAATACTATAAAGATACTATAAAAGATGCCATAATGTTGCGATAGGTTTGTTTTCTTTTAATTTCTTGCTATATTACGAGTTATTAGAAAGTATTACAATTTTAAAAAAAACATTGAAAACGGTTGGTGGAATAAAACTAAATTTCTACATTATGAAATAAGTCTACTGCTTTATAGACTTATAATAGTATAAACATTAGTTTTCAACATCATTAACTCGAGCAAATGAAAATTTCACGCAATAATCAAGAGCTTTTCTACTAATAATCATTGAAATATTACATCCCATATTTTCAGGATTCAAATACCGATACCAGTAAGCCTTCAATCGCAGTAAACAATCACTGAGTTTAATTGTTTTATATAAGGCAGAAAGGATTTTTATTGTAAAATATTAACTCCCTCTCAGTATACGTAACCTAAACTCAAAACAATACTGTATAAAAATAATGGAACTCGCATTTGAGATTTTAGAGGAGATAAAAGTTTCCCTGTAAACCGAATAAGCTTAATTTATCATTTCCACTAGAGTAATATATTATGTTGTGTGTGAGTGAAGCTTTCCACGATTGGGATGACAACCCAAACAAATGAACAGCAGTTCCCTTTGGGAAACTATTGTTATTCTATGAAACAATTAAATAATGTAATAAGTAATCCAACAGTTTGAATGCTCTTTGTTATTCAACAAAACATTACACATAAGCCCTTACAGACATTTAAACTAATAGTTTAAATGTCTGTAAGGGCTTATGTGTAATGTTTTGTTGAATAACAAAGAGCATTCAAACTGTTGGATTACTTATTACATTATTTAATTGTTTCATTTCTTTGCTGTGTTTATTAAAACTATGAAAATTCAATTACGTGGCATCTGACATAAATTAGTGGTTAGAATAATTCATCAGCACAGACACACAGAGATTTTGATTTTGAACGAAAAAAAACTATCATAAAATGATGATGGTCACGCTGGTTGCTCTAAAAAATGAATTTTAATTTACATACGAATTATTATATATTTATTGTAATATTACTAAACGATTGTATCCATTACCCATAATCTTCATTATAAACACTCATTGTGTTCTTATAGAGGTAAATCAAGAAATAATAGCCCACTGATTAAAGATTCAGCCAGCTACAATCGATCCACGAATTATTTATCACCAATGTTTAATATTATAAATTATTATATCTATAAAAACAATTCTGAAGATAGCTTGATAACTGAATTACCCTCTATTATTTCATCCAATTTATGTTATATTTTATATGCTTTAAACAACCATGCTGAAAACTTTGTATCAAAGTTAGTGTAGATTACATGTCCCAAACATATCTCGTGCGTAACACAAGCTGTTACTAGCAGCCTAGTTTGATATTGAAATACTTTTGCAGCACCAGGAAGTGTTAAAGTGTGCAAAGAGGAAGGTTTTTGACAAACATTCGGGTCAGCCTTTCGCTCAAAATGCTATGTTGGGCAATTAAACATGAACATGAAACATTGGCGTGAACATGAATTAATTTCTAAAACTATGACACACCAAGACGAAATTCGTTTAATCATAATATTTACGAAAGCAATAGCATTAAAAATATATTTAGGTATAAAGCTGTATTTTGCCAATATTCGTGAAACCCAATCAGAATTTTAATTTAAGCTTCAAAAGATAAAAACAGAACGAATCTATTTTTAGATACCAGTATATAAACGACTCGTGTTTTTTTAGCTATTTATTCAAGAATAGATGAAGTCACTATTGGATTATAAATTTTACCTCATGAATATGCATTACTTTATTTTCTAGTTTCAATCATGGATGCAACGCCGCATCGGCGAGATAACCATTTCATGTTTATAACTTGTTTGATTAATGTATAATTATCTTTTTAGTATAATTTATGTTAGCATTCTTTATTATACAAATACAATAAAATTAGTAATGTTCTATTATAAATATTAATTTGTTCTATTATTAAAAAAATATAAAATAATGCTATCACTTTACAATTTTATAAAATAATATTTTTCGCAGAAGGATGAATACCAAAATTATTTTAAAATCCTGTGGCTGGTTGTAGATAGCATAATAAGTTAAGTATACGAATTAGCAGGTAAACATCCCTTAAAGAATTTTGTTATCACAAGTATAAAAACAAGACTCAAACAGTTTCGATTCTCTTCTTTTCTCCTTCCTATTATTTTTGGTTTAGTGAAAGCTTCTTAGTCTTTATAGCAAATGCATTCTATATTTTCAACTGATACTTCTGAACGGTGCAGTGAGTAGGCTATTTTAAAGCCCAAATGAAAATATTGTTAAATAAAACCTTTTTTAAAGCAGTGAAATTTAATCATGTTGTACAACAAATAATATAAACCCACAATCATATAAAGGGTAGGTTGACTGGCATAAGCCAGTGTAAGCTATACAAAGCCATAAAATGTCTATATAATATTTGAATTCAAATGATGAAATGGATCAATTATTTTTACATATGCCTTAAATCACCAAAATTAATCAATCAAGATGTTTTTATTTCATTAAATGTACACATAGTTACAGGAAATAAAGTCATCAAAACTCAAAATAATTGTCGATATCAAGATGATACAGGAGGGAAAAATTACACATGGTAAAATAAAAACCTTATTACTGTACCAATATGTGACTGAAAGATTAAGAACAAAATGTCTTAATGGAGAAGAAAGCGGAGTTGGTTAAAATACTTTTTTTCTAAGAGTCGTAGGAAAATGTAGCATATTCACGGACTGTAGTATGGGATCAAATGTATTACAATTTACTTATATTCCTACCGTAAAGTTAAAAAAAAAACTTCCGCACCTTGTTAAAAATACTGTTTTTAAAACCTTTCAAACAATTTCGATTTCTTATTGCTCACCTGAAAAAATTGTTTGGAAAGTCTATCATTGTGGAATTGTAAGTCAACGTTATATTCTTCTACTGTGAGCATAAAGAGGCAGTCCATTTATAATTTAATAATCATAAAAAGATTTACTCAAATATATGAGTAATAGAGAAAACTGAAACAATATTACGATTATTTAATCTAATGCTATAAAAAGTTCAGTATTTAGAAAGACTAACCATCTATTTCTTATCTTATCAATCGGGTCTAGACATCGTGTGAACAAATTAATCACATACGTAAATATAATGAAAGGTATTACGAGTTTTTAATTACAATTCATATTTAATATATCATTGATTATTCTGATATAAACTTTATTTCCCAAAGAAAAAAAACTAATGAACATATTTTTTTACTAGAAATCAGTTAATTTAATGAATTATAGTTTATGATTATGGACTCTATTAAAGAAATTTAAAATATTGTAAAATCAGTGTCAACCACAAAACAGACGGTCTTTGACCATTGTTCTTTGTGTTTATGTAAAAACACTGTATAGATATTTTATTTTAATAAACACTTTTTCTTCTCCTTCTTCTTCTTCTTCTAATGATCATAAGAGATAGGCATTTGGAGAAAGGGGGGATAAGTATTTGGGGAAGGGAGAAGGGATTTAATTATTTAAAAACAAACTAGTTTGAGGGAATTAGATTGTTGTTTTTAAGTAGTGAAAAATAGACGACGCAAAGTGTGTAATTGGTTATCTAGGGGTTAGGCTTAGCAGGTAGGTTTCGACAAACAGAGAACAGGAACTCCCATTCACACCACCTACTTATGCATAAGAATGAGGGCGTTTTGCTATCTAAATAAACAGATTGATTCAAACACGTTGGCTTTAGTTTAATGATTTCAATTTGCACTGAGAATAATTAAATGCATATATTTTTATCTACATACTACGTGGTGTATTCCATACGTAATTAATAGGTAATAAAACGTTGGATATCTTACAGAATATTGAATGAACAGTACAAAAATTGTGTGGGACCAGATCTCTTATTTGATATAAACGCCATTTGCACAATGTACATTTTTCTGTTTCTTAGGTTAATCAATTTATGGTTTTTGATGGTGAGTGGTTTGCACGTTTAACAGCTTGACTAGTTATTTTGTGACATCAACTCTCTAGTTTTGCCGTTGACAAATAAAAATAGTTTTGTGAAAAAGACAAAATGGTGGCTGAACGGGCAATTCTTCAATTTCAGACATTTTTAACTTATTATTTTCAGTTCGTATTTGGTCCAGGAATGCCTAAATACCTCAAAAGGTCGTTAGAGAGTTCAGGGACACCCTATATATAAATTTGAAAAGGTGATGTTTTTGACCACTCGGGACATCAAAACGGGAAAAAACGGTCCGGGTCTAGATGCTATCATAATACTTACGGTAATATCGTATTCCCTATATGGTAAATTCACTAATATATATATATATTGTTGTATAGCCTAATTATTGCATTGTGTATTAGAAAAATGTATTGTGTATTCAAAAATAGCTTAAATGAAATACAGTGATAACGTGATTTTTGTTTAATATAGTAATTGGCTAAAACTACGAAGGTTAACAGTCAACGAATAGTTTCCAAAATTATAAAACAAAATTGAATATCACTAAAAATAACTTGTCCAGAATCATATTTCCTGTTTCATTACAGTTATGAAAATTATTTTTTGCAATACATCAAGTCGTAGTTTATAAAACGATTAATAAAACTAGAATCATATGTTATACTATGTTATGTTATAAGATTTATATATGCACTTTATTTATGAAAAACATGATATAAACTATTAAAAATCATACTGTTACAGGCGACTTAATTTAAGTTAACTGGTTTAAAGCTTGAGGACAAGTCATAACTGAAACAAGAGGATCCTCGTCTTAACATGAACAGCTGAGTATGCATAATACCTTCCCAAGCCGTTAAACTAACACAGAAGGGGGAGGTTTGGAGTGGGTCATCAATCTTTATTCAAACACTATCGATTTATGAGTCAACAAATTTGAAGACAGGTGCACATTGATTGTCTTTATTTGACATTTTAAGAAAACCGCGTTTTCAACCATTTTTATAAGCGAAACCCACCCCAAACGTTATTGAATATATTTTCACCGGATTATTCAGCTTTGAAAATATACAGCATAAAACTAAAACATATAAATTTTTTTATATGACACTTATAAGAAATATGAAATTTCATATGATAGGACATGGAGATACATTTCTAGCAAAATTGTTACTTTGAAAAAGCTATCTTTCATCTATCCTCGCCCTGTGAAGCACGAGTAAAGCAACTGGTGTTTGTTAAACGTAATGTTGGGTCCGTTGTATAGGCAAATATAATTTTTCCTACAGTTACCTAACAATGTACATGTTCTCTCACCGATTTGAGAAAGCAAAGTGGCCAATTCACTCACCAGTGAGACAATGTTAACATTGTCTCACTCTAATTACTTTGTCTCACTCCAGATTTGCAACGTGAAGGCACGAAATAGTGAGCGCGTAACATGCAGACAAAAGTCGTATGCGCGCGAAATACGTTGGCAGCACTGGCTGTAAATCAGCTGGTCAGCTGTTGTACTGTTGTAAAATTAAATGTCATATTAAAAGTTCACTTCTATGTAATAATATGTTACGTTTCTTTACCAATTTATTTGTTTTATGGTAACTGTAGGAAAAATATAATGTGCAACTCGAGTGCAAAGTGCAATTGCCTCACTCGAGAAACCATTCCTCACTCGCCTACGGCTCGTGAGTAAGTATTACTCTCGAGTGAGTCAATTGCTCACTTTGCTCACTAGCTGCACAAATAACTAATGTTTGCCTAGAAAGAATTCTTGTCATGCATAACTTGTATAGAATACTACTTACTACTTACTTTAGGTACCAGCACTATCTAAAAAATGTACACACAAGCTAAGAAACTTAATAGAATACGTTCATATTAAATTAAGTTCGTAAAGGATGTAATCTCCGTTCAGTACTACAAACGGCATCAGTTACTCGATTGGAATAAAATTAAAATTGTTATGTAAATATTTCGAGAATAAGTCTTTGGTGTGAAGGCTGTTTAACATTGTAGACAGCCTGTTCTTTACCAGAACATACATCCCAATATAAATGCATGCTAGATAATTCATTCACGTAACGAAATATATAGTTATACTATTGAAAGTTCTTATTGTTGAAATTTGATTTGACGTTAAATTGAATTTTAAGATAAACATGAGAAAAAGTGGTTCTGTGTTAAGAAATTGGATAATGGTCAAGATATCGTAATAGGTTTTTTTTGTATGTGTCTCGTAAAACATGCAGGAAAAGATTGTGCTACTGAATTTAAAAAAATTCTAACAATTAAAATGAATGGTTATTGTAATATAATAAATACTTGAATATTATTATATCAGAAGCTTGACATAATTTGAATTTTCATCATTATGCAAAATAATTGACAATTAACTTGTATTGTAAAATATAAATACTAATTTTTTTTTTCAAAGTTGGTTGGTTAAAAATGATTGTTAGTCCACATTTTTGTCACAAGAAAACTCATAATTAGTCAATTAGGACTACATATTATAAACCCGATGGACACAATAATTAATAATAATTTCTGAATTTCTTATTTAAAACAAATGTATTGACACCTAATAAAATTGTGACACCACGCCCAATTGTAAATTAGTTGATTCCACATACTTACAAACATTTAACTATTGATAAATCGACATATTATACCACTCAATACATTTTTCATTCACTTTGCAAGGGTTTGTCCAATATTATTGCAAAACAGTTGACCGCGGTCGTGCGTATTTGGCGGGACGCGGTGACGCGGGCGCGGGAACCAAGGCGGCTTCCGGCGGTAAACTGACGCGTCTGATGTGGGCGAACGACACTAGCGCTACACAACCCCCACGGCCACCTGCGCAACTAATGACCATCTGACCTCTAGTGGTTTATTCCGTTTATTCATTTGATTCATACACTTCCTTCATAGATTCTGCAAACAGTGTGTTTCACAATTTTTACTTTCATCGTTGTGGAGTTTTAAATTAATTTTATCGAAGTACCTAGTTCAAATTATGTTTGAGAATAATTATTGTTACAATTTATTGAACGTGATAATAAATCTATTTATAAACAATAGCTTCTTGTGTATTAAGGGTGCAAATTACGTCATTGCCGCTCAAGAATGTAGATGACCGCACGAAGCTTTAGCCATATACTTCGTGAGCGGCCTGCACTCAATACAACAAGTATTTCCTACCGCCATTGTTAACTTAAAATAAATAACACACATATTAACTTTTTAGTTGTATATAAAATGTCATTTAAGTGAATTTTTAGGTTATGTCATTTTATTACCGGATGTTTAATAGAAACGCCAACAGTGAAATCAGCTGATTTAATGACTTTAATGAGTACACATCCAGGTGGGTACAATTCCGGGCCGTACATCTCCAGATTTTTCAAATAATGTCATCCGGTTCACTGATTACTTGCCCACATTAAATAGGTTAGATTCCGTTATAATCCATGAGTACAGAGTGGAATTGTACCCTCTCCAGGGGTGTGACGTCAAAATGACGTCGACGATCAGCAGGGGGTGAAAAACACATTTCAGTAACATAGTTCTGAAGCTCCATAGAAATGAAGACAGCTTTCAGCACTTAAAAGTGTTTTATACAACCTTTTGAGAACGAACCGAGAAATTGGACTTTCTAATCTGATTGAAGAACCAATCTTGATTGTGTGTGTGTATCGAACACTCCGTGCCTGTAAAGGCTGCTCGGGCTAACTTAAATTGGCTCGATCAATTGTGAAGTGGTAAACGCTGGTGAATTTGATTTCCCCTGGTTGAAATAAGTTATCTAATAGTGACAATTTATTTTTATAAACTTGTAATAGCTTCATTTATAGATTAAATTAGGCCTTAGCGTTGTGGTTAGCCTTGGCAGATAATATGACAAATTTTGCTGCAGCAATTCGTTTGTGAAGTGAAAATAATAAAATTTATGTTTTATACATAAACGATAACACAATGCTGAAAAATAAAATAGAGTGGATATTCCATCTGTGATAATGTTAGAAATTTTGTCCCTCTAGCCTATGTTCATTGTTACACCTGTGATAACCATTAGCCTTTTTTAAGAAAGACCCACTGTCATTCATAATTGAAGTTTGTCAAGTTTGCCTATTTTAAAATTATTTTAAACCTGTTAATTGTTAAACTAAGGGCAACCTATATTTTGGATTTTTCATGTCTAATTTTATTAATTATATAAGTATTGCACCTTATATCTTTTTACAATAATAATGACGATGTCAATTACAATAATGTACTGTTTAAAGACTGAATAAATGACTATTCAATGACAATGAGGATGAATGAAACAAATAGTAAAAAAAAGTCTGAATATGTATATTATATTTTCAATTAAACTGCAGGCGGAGATGTTTTCACACAAAAGCAAAAAGGTAAATTCTACTCAGCCCTCCGTATTTTCCTGGGTTTAAAGATTTACCTATTTACAAACGTCTGCAATGCGCTAGCCACCGAAGGGTTGCTCAAGGGATAAAACTGTAATGCCTAAGCTTATTTTAGTATTCTTGCGTTGGATTACATACCGTCTAAAGGTATACGAAAAATTATTTCAATCCGTCATGCCTTTCGATACAAAACGTAAATTTTGTAGTAATTACTACTTTTTGTCACAACTTTTAATTTAATAACAAAAGGTGAATAGAGCCGAGTAAATTCATTTTAAATAGTAACTTCAAGTCTAGACAGACCTGTTCTCCGTGCATATCGTGTTTTCTGGTACCGGGGTTTTGTAATGTTTATTTATTTGTTTGTGCGTTCGTCCGTGATTTGTGTAAATGTGACTTTGATGGATTTTGACGACTTCCTCTGGAATGAAATTTGATGTCCTTTACAACCTGAAGAAGTTCCCTTCGGGGTGAAACTGCAGTAGCCTACAGTCACTAGGGATCACTTCGACAGTATAAGGTATTTAAACCATTATTAAATAAATAGTAAGATTGTTTGATGGAGATAAACGTTCATTCAATATTCTTAGCAGAGTAAGGGCTATAATATTAATTTAATGTAACACTTCTATTGAATATAATACTTAGTTGATGGGTGGTCACCTCATAATGGAAGTTAGAATCATGCCAACTCTCCTCAATAGTTAAGGGTCGATAAAGCCCCGGCAATTGATTTACTGGGTCATGGTTGGTTGGAGGCAGTAACATCTGTCACGGAGGTTCTAATTTAGATAAGATTGATCTTGATGGTTATAACCATGTGATAACGTTTGAACCAGTTCCTTTAGAGCCAAATTGAAATTATAGATCCTACCCCCTTCTACTAAATTTAGATTTTTAGCCTACAGAAGCTGCTTTCAAACTTGTATTAAGATGGTGAAAGCATTATGACGTCTAATGTTTGAAATGTTGAGTAATCAATTACTAACAAATTTGAAAATCCCTACAATATAAATTTGTAGTTTGTCAATAGCATTACATATGACAAGTGGTCACAAGTAGCTAGTTATTATTGAATATTATGCGTTTAAAGGTTTGTATTTGAAAAACAGTAAGTATTCAAAATCCATTAAATGTCACGTAAGTAACACATGAATAGGTAAACTACATATTTTCTTTCATTAAAACACAAAAACTTCATTTCCAGAGGTAGCTTAAGGAATGCGACAGATTTGTGTTTAAATGTTATAATTTCATAGTGTCACCATCGCCCATCGGGACAGATGGACATGTCCACTAACAGCGGTCCCATATCATGATGGACCTCCAGGCCAGGCCAATTCAAACGAGGACACAGAAAAAAATATGACGTGTTGTCATAAAACCTTGGATATTATTGTAAAAGCAATCGTGCGACACGATGTAGTGATATGTCGTTCAAGTGCTATCTTATCCAAGTACCATCTCGTCCACGTGCTATCTCGTCAAAGTGCTATCTAGTCCAAGTGCTTTCTTGCCCAAGTGCTATCTTGGCCAAGTGCTATCTCGTCCAAATACTACGAATACTAGATGCATTCGTGGTATAAACGAGAGAACGAATATGAAATGCTAACAGTCGTAATTTTCATAACAAACTAGATGACCCATGTTGCTCCGCAGCGTTAAAATGAATATAATATCCAATAAATAATCAAATTTATTATTTTTGATTGAGTAATCCAGTATCTTGATGAGCTTAACTAATTCAAACGATCAATAGCTCAAATTAAAGCCTATAATTTACTGATTATTTTGAGTCTAAAACATATAAAACATAAACAATACTGGAGAGATTAACTTGTAATAATAGAAAGCCCTTATAAAAAATAATTTTTATGTTGGTTGTTTACCTTGCGTTTCTTAAAACTCGTTCAATTTAAACAACTAATAGCTTAAATGAAAGCCGGTATTTCACTGGAGGTTCTCATACCAAAATATATAGGATCATAAAATTATAACTGGTGAAATAGATCTTAAATTGAAGTAAAAATAAAAAAAATAATCAAATTATGTTTTTGGTCGAGTAAGTACAGTGGGTAAAAGACCTCAATCATGAAAATCGGTCGGGTAGAAGAGCGAATCGAACTCGGAAAAGAGAAACCAAATTTAACTCCCGTAAGAAATACTGCTTATAATTGGTTTAAAAATTACCTTTCTAATCGTTCCCAAATAGTCTCCATTTTAGGAAAGAGTAGTACACAACAAAACATTGACTATGGAGTAATTCAAGGATCAAATTTGGGACCTCTTTTATTCTTAATATATATCAATAACCTTGGTAAAATTAATCTGGAAGCTGGCCAGATCTTCCTGTATGCCGACGACACCGCTCTTCTCTTTGAGGGCGATAGCTGGGAGGAGGTGTATCAAGGTGCGGAGCGGGGCTTACTCACCGTCAAGCGATGGTTCGATCAAAATAAACTCACTGTAAATATATCTAAAACTAAGTATATGCCAATCTCCCTCAGAGCTGACTACGACCCTAGAAACCTAGAATTAAAACTACATAGTTGTAGCGCTGGCAATGTGTGTGACAAGTGTGAAAGTATTGAATGTGTCAGTGAATTTAAATATTTAGGTGTGATATTTGATCGACGTTTAAAATGGTCTGGCCATATTAATCAAATCAGGGTCAAGCTACGTAAATTTATCTTTGTTTTTGCAAACCTATCAAATATTTTACCAATTAATTTGTTAAAGAATGTCTACTATGCTTATGTACAATCTGTTTTGCAATATGGAAATCTGGCCTGGGGTGGAGGATACAAAAGTATACTTGCACCAATAGAAATTATTCAAAAAAGAATAATCAAGATTGCACTCCACAAACCTATTCGATATCCCTCTGAAACAGTTTTTGATGAGTTCAAAGTACTTAATATTTCCCAGCTATATACTAGATCTTTAATAATATATATTTTTAAGAATAAACAATATATTTTTTGCCAACCAACTCACAACTATCCAACTAGATTTTCAGTTAATATTGGTATCCAATTGCCAAAAGTGAATAAATCGATAAATAAAACTTCTCCACAATACATTGCAAAAATAATGTTCTCAAAGTTACCTAATAGTTTAAAGTATCCCGAACCTTGCAGTTTGCAAACATATAAAAATCAAGTAGACAAATGGTTAGTGGAAACAGGCCGTGGCCAGATTGATTGTTATCTTGTGTCATTGTATTCGTAGTTTGTGTGTGCGTGTGCGTGTGCGTGTGTCGTCGATGATGTGCCTGTCTGTGTGAGTGGGAGAGTGAGTGAGTGAGTGAGTGAGTGAGAGAGTTGCATGAGAGAGAGAGAGGGAGAGAGAGAGTCGGCTCGCCGCTGGCCCACAGCCCCACAGGGACAGAGCAGTGACGGCCCTTTAGGGCTACCAGCCGCTTGTACAGGGCCTGTGGTAGTGAGTCGTTGCATGCGTTTTGTTTGTGTGTGAGTGTGTGTTGTTTGTGCGTGAGTGGGGGTAGAAGTTGTATGAATGGTTTCCAAGTACCAGTGTTTTTCACAGTATTATTAAATACAGTACCCTTAAATACCCTTTTTTTCTAGTTTTTTTTTATCATTTATTTATTATTATTAGATTTGTCTCTATCTTTACTCTTTTCAGATATTTCCATAATACTTTCGTTATCTGCTGTGGCTTCCTGGTAAAAATGTTTTTTTTTTTTTTTCCTTTTTGGTAAATGTGTTATTAGTAGTTAGAGTAACAATTATTATTAAAACAATGTTAGATTATAATATGGATAGTCTGATAATAACTCGTTCCCCACGCACAGGTTTCGCCTATGTGGGGAAATTCCATTAATATTAAGAATACTGTTTTGTAATTTTTTGTTTATCATGGAATAAATGATGTTTGATTTTGATTTGATACATGGGGAGTAAATTTCGTTTACGTATACACCGAGTGGGATTATAGATAAATATATGCCGATGGGTGATGGCAAATCCGTACGTGCATACCTTCAATTCGAAACCTATATCATGAAAACTGGTAGGGTAGATGAGCCAAACGAACTCGGCAAAGAAAATCCAAATTTAACTCCCATAAGAAATTCATAGGGAGCAAATTTCGTTTACGTATATGGCGAGTGGGATTATAGACACATTAATGCCGATGCTTGATGGCAAATCTGTACGTGCATACCTTCAATTCGAGACCTCAATCATGAAAATCGGTCTGGTAGAAGAGCCAAACGAACTTGGCAAAGAAAAACCAAATTTAAATCCCATAAGAAATACATGGGGAGCAAATCTCGTTTACGTATGTCGAGTGGGATTGTAGATACATTTATGCCGATGATTGATGGCAAATTTGTACGTGCATACCTTCAATTCGAGACCTCAATCATGAAAATCGTCTGGTTAAAGAGCCAAACGAACTCGGCAAAGAAAACCCATATTTAACTCCCATAAGAAATACATGGGGAGCAAATTTCGTTTACGTATATGTCACGTGGGATTATAGATGCATTTATGCCGATGCTTGATGGCAAATCTGTACGTGCATTCCTCCAATTCGAGACCGCAAAAATGAAAATCGGTCTGGTAGAATAGTCAAACGAACTCGGAAAAGAAAAACAAAGGTTTTTAATATATAAGAAGATGCCCATATACTCAGGTGATAATAAACAACATTACTGCTTTCAAACTTGTATCCGAAAGCTACATTTGACTTGTTAGCTATTTGAGTAAGTAAATACTATTATTTTACCACAATTATAATATCGTAGATGGTTGAAGTCTTACCTTATTCAAACCCAAGTACGCATGCACAAGTCTGTTTACGCCAGAAGCAGTACCAAGTTGATTTGCATAATGCAAACATACTCTGGCAGATATTTACTCATCACATACGCTACCAAATACTTAATAGCTTCTCTACTTAATACTTACCTAATAGCACTTTAAGTACATGGTCACGCTGATTCTATTTAAAAATACTATAATTACATTATTTAAAATTTTAGTTAGGAATAAAAAAAACAGTGTAAATGGGAAATTTCAATATGAAGTATCTATTATATTATATTATTTCAACTTTCCCCTCAAATCATGTTTTAAACCGTTTTAGCTAAAAAAAAAACCGATAATTCAGACAACGTTCACTTAAATTTACCTATTCGAGTGTAATTTATAACTCAATCTAAACATATCTAAATCATTGGATGATCTGCGAATTTATAAGAGCTAATTTGCAAATGTTAAATGTATGATTTTAGCAGTTTTATTAAATCTTAAATCTATTGTAAGGTTTCTCGACTTTCACCTTATTCCTGCTTTAAGACTATTTCGGGGGATTTCAGGACTGCCCACTTGCACACAATCTGAAAACTTTTAATACATGAATTTTATCTCAAGATTTACAAGACTCTTTACAGCAATATATACAATCGTCTTTGGCTCACGCATCCTAGAGACCAGGGTAATTAAGGCGGTCCTTTGACGTTTGTGTCGGCTCTAGACCCCTCTGTCCTGTTTTGTTGTCCTGGGTCCACGTTGTCCTCTTGACAAATTGAATATAATATTTTACCCAAATATGTGGTAGGCTTACTAATTTTTAAACTTTGTCATAGATTATTTATTCAAAATAAAAATACCCTCGCCACAGCAAACCTGCAACTAAGCATATATATCCTCTAGGGACATCAAAATGAAAAATATAACGGTCCCGGCTCCAGGTCTAACCGTGCCACCTACGGTAATAGCTACTTAGCTTTAGGGAAATTCGCTAAATAATTTTATTACCGTTGCTGTTTCAACCCAGGCTCTGCTTTCGATCTATTAAAGTGTCTAAGTTATGAAAATAATGTTATTGCAGTAATATATTTTCTGTAAACAGTAGGACAATTACAATGCAGGTTATACTTTTTTGTATAAATTTTGTAGCTTTTTGTTCATAAATTCAAACGGCTCAGCAACTTTTTGGATTAGGCCATACAGTACATCTTCCCTTTGCAAAGTACGGGATTATTTGCTATTATAAATTAATGTTCACGTCTCACTGTGGAGAAAACAGGGGAGGTTGCGCTAGAAGCAGAACCATATATTAAACATACGGAGTCTGTTTAATCAATGGCAGAACCAAGTTTGCTTGTATAATCAAAGCACAGTTGGTCAGAAACATCCTCATGACGTCACATAGATGCTGCCGTTCACTCACCTGCTACACTCTACCACTACATGTCTACAAGGGAGTAGAGGGGAACTGGGCGTTTAAAAACAGCGCGTGCAAATATATTATTTTAGCATGTTAGATGGGCAGTATGAGGAGTCAAGGAGTTGAGATGTGTAGGTGAGTGTAGAGGCGCGTGGCGCGGCGGTCCGGAACGGTAGGTGTGGGTTGGGCGAGGTGTTATAGGTGTGTTGTAATGGTAGGTGCATGTATGGTTATGTAATGGTGTATTATAATTGTAAGTGTGTGTGTGTGTTATGTAATGTGTTATGTAATGTTGTGTTAAAGTCAGTTGAGGTTATCAAAGGTTATCGGAGGTTATTGACGTTATTAAAGGTTGTTAAAAGTGATGATTAATGCATGTTATTGTTCGGGTAACTATCTTATTATATGTTTTAAAAGTGTATTATCAAAAAGTAATTTAATAGTTTTTTATGGATATGCTAAAACTCTCGGCGGGGTGGTGCAGTGGTCATCGCTTCAGGCTTCCAAACTGGCGGCCCGGGTTCGATTCCACAATATATAAAGGTGAGTAAATTAATATAGTTTATTTTTTTACATGCAAAATATTGGTTACGATAAAAGAATATATGGGTGTTAGTAAAAACAAACTTTAAAAGTATAAAGTATTATTTATTTAGTATTTAAAATTGTATTACAATGTTTAATTTTAAATAACATCATCTTTACTTATCCATGAGTTTTTACTGGACGGAAAACCTAACCACTTTACAAGAACCTTATTGTCTTTTTTCTTGATGACTTTTTCGACCAGGTATGTATCACTATGTTTCACCTTTGTTAACTCCTCTTGATAGAATCCTCCAGATATTGGTTGATTTTCTGCATCCACAAGTTTGTAAGTGATGGGATCTGTTGGTTGTACTTGAATGATACGGAATATTTCAGTTGAATAGTTTGGAGTATACCCTTTTGCAAATTCACTTTTATACTTGCTTATTCGTACAAAATCATCAATATCAAATTTTTGTTTGCTTTTAAGCTTTGACCGATCGTACGAGTAAACTGTTTGAAGTAATTCACTTTCATGCTTTTTCGTAACATCACAAGGTTTCATTTTGATGGTAGAGTGTTTTTTTGTATTGTAGAACTTCATCAATGTTTGAAGTATATTGATCCAGTTGTAATTACCATTTATTGTAAATTGTTTCCACATGATATTCTTTAAAGTGCGGTTAAAACGCTCAACCACACTAGCTTTTAAATTGCTAAATGTAGAATAATGATTTATTTTATATTTTATCATTAATTTTTTGAATATATCATTATAAAATTCAGTTCCTAAGTCAGACTGAATATTTTTTGGAAATCTACCCTGTTTAAAAACCTCTTCCATAGCTAAAGTAATTTCCTTTCCTGTTTTGGTTTTTAATGGTTTTGACCAGGCATATTTAGAAAATACATCAATTATTGTAAGGATGTATTTGAAGCCTTTGTTAAATTTAGCATATTTAGTCATATCAATTAAATCACATTGCCAATGATTATCATATCCCTTTACAACTACTTTACGTCTAATAAAGTTTTTTCTCACTGGTTTGTGTAGTTCATTTGCAATATCTTCCTTAACACCCATCTTACTTAATATATAACTCCACTATCTTTAAGTTCTGAAATAATATTAACTATTTCGTTATTATGACTGTTATTACCAGCTGCCTCAGATGCTTTTAATATTCGCAATCTTTCTACTATTTCATTTACATTATTATAATGGACATAGTCTGGAGCGCATGGATAACTATCAAGTTTTATGTATGGTGTTTTTAAACCACTTCCTCTTTTGAATAAGCTTTTTATATAATTTCGATATTTCAATGTGTTTGTTGCTTGAATCCTCTCACCATCGGTGTATTTGACTAAGTGAGCATTTGTGAGCATCAAAATTTCTTTATAAGAGTCCAAATCATTTTTCGTGATAAGTGATTTATTCGGTTTCTTTTTAAACATCAATTCTAACAATCCTTTAGTAGGTTTAAAACTTGAGTTATTAATTTTTATGATATTATCTGATGGAGAATATCTGATTTTACTGTTACCAATCATCCATTTACCATCTTCTCCTAAATAGACTCCGTATGTATGATCCATCTCATTTTTCACATTCTTAGTAGATTTTTCTAAATAATCATTAAATGATTCATTACTTTCACTTTCAGACTCTGATTCCTCTGATATTTGTTCGACACTGTGAGCTAAACTTTCCTTGTCAGCATCTTCTTGGTTGTCCGGTGGTAACAAATAATCAGTTTCACCATCATCCTTTTTTGTTTTTAAAAATGCTTTTCTCAATTTTCTTTTTTTATTTTTTTCTTTGATATCTTTTACAATTTCTGTAATTGGTTCAACAATTGGTTTGAATTTCTTTTTAAATATTTCTTCATCATTGATGGTACCCCTTTTTAAAGCTAAATATTTTTTTCTAACAGCATTGCTGGTTTTAATTAACTCCCTCTTGATGTCCATACTCATCTAGAGATGAATGTAAACTGTTTGATATTCTCACTTTTATTCTATTATAATAAATTTATCAAAACCATTACGATACCTCCCATTTTTTAAATCACTTTCCTTATCGATAACAAGAAAGCCATATTTTTCTTTCCAACAGTTTTGACATATTTTTTGAAATTCCTCAAATGTCATGTCTGGGTTAACATGATTGTTAAAAATATGTTTGAGGTTGTTACTATCTTGCTTAAAAATAATTAGCATATTTGCATTATCTCTTATTAACTGTTTTGGCACTCGGGTGTATGATTGGCAAAGATAAAAACAGTCAACATCTTTATGTCGACCCATACTAAAAAAAGCACTTACATTGTTTTGCTTATCACATATTATGTCATCAAATATGAATATTGAGTTTTTCTTAGCATCACATGGTTTAATTACTTCCTCGTTTTCTGAATATTTATAATAGCCAACACCTTTAACTTTATTTAAAACATTTTCTAAAAATTTATATTTTGGTTGATATAATGATTTTGAATAGATGTAAATATTTTCAAACCTTAACCCGTTTGGGTCAGTAACCAGACTTAATAATACTGCAGTTTTACCACAGGATGATGGCCCTGCAATTAAACACCTAATAGAGTTAGGGAGGAGATTACTATGCCTTTGTCTGGAAGATGTATGTTTCCAATCAAAACTTTCAATATTAATTTTTTGTTTTTGTTTTAATATTTTCATTTTCAAATTTGTAAGTTATGGCAACCTTCTAGCTTGAAGTCTTGTTACGAAATGATGATAATGCATTAAAAATACTAACTTATGCTAACTTAACAATAGTAAGGTATAAATGAAAGAAGAGGATATAATCAAAACACTTTATTTCCACATGGTCCTGTTTTCCATTCTACAATATAACAATTTCATTTTTTCCATAGCAAGTTTTACAGAGTTTATTTTTGAACTACCAAAACTATTAAAAAACAAATTTTCAATATAAATGTCTTTATCTTCTTCGGTATGGTGGTTAAGTTTGTAAATGAAGTCGCCAGTTTCTTGATTTGATGAGCGGAGTTTCAAGTATAATAATACACATTTTCCGGAAATATTGGAAAACTCACTTTGCACTCTCACATGGTTATAATCCCATTTCGTACAAAAGTGTTCAAGAAACAAAAAGATCTTGTAAGGAGGAGGTAGGCCGTAGCTATCAAAATATTCCCCGTGATGAAATTGGTCAATAAATACTGCAACCCAATAATTTCCAGTATTAAAAATATATGAACTCGGATATTTGATGAAACGATGTAGATTTACTCTTGTGTCAAATATCCCATTAAAATGCTGAGTAATATGCGGATCTCCGGAGATAAAAAGTTCTAGTTCTGCTGCATACATAGTTGGCAATGCTCCTTCTTCGGTGGTGGTCCGTCAATGTGGTCCGCGTCTTTGGGCTGATTATGGTGACCGGTACAATAGATGAGATCCTTCAGTTTATTCTTCGTGCAGCTCGGAAGAAAGTCCCACACATACTGGAGGTCGGGCAGTGAGACATGATGGACTATGTACTCTTTTGGGAGATATGATATTTCTGGTATGTGCAGATTTGTCAATGATGGATTCCCATATTCATCACGTTTATTGAATTTACCAATTATTTCACCAATTTTTCTTATGACACTTTCTTCGGTTTGTAAAAGTGCGGACTTTTTCAAAATATTATCCGTATACCAGTGTAGAAGCAATCGAACATTTTCACTAGCACACTGATCTGTTTTTTGCATGTGATAAAAGCATTTTCTGAAACGTGTTTGTTTTTTTAATTCGTTAATTCGAGGACAAAAGATTGTGTCCATATCAAAAACGTGTTTATTCTGGTCCGTTAAAATACCTTTAATAACACTTAGTTTTTCCGACCCTTTAACATAAATAGAGTCATAGTTTTCGAAAATCTTATTAAAAACGTTCTTCATTTCATGGTATGGGACGTATCCATCATTCCAATCCATTCCGTGGTAAAAGTGTTTTACCCATGATGCAACCTTTTGCTGTGTTTCAGGTAGAGCTGTGAGAGGGTATGGAGGCTTGAAAACCAGCGACTGCACCTTGCTTCCAGAAGAAGAGAGAAATGCTGCTTCCTTTATGATGAATTCATTTCGGAAACCACGAAAACCTTGAATATCACAAATGACCTTTCTGTCTGACATCTTGTTGACGACTAAAGTAGAAATGAGCTAATGGAAGAAAATTGTTGTTTTTATACCCGTGACCTGATGACCTTACGAGTTAATCATGATGATCTATGAGCTCATAACCTGTTGACCCTTTAACCTTAAACGGTATGACTTCCTAAACACTTCCTAAACCAATCTTTTAACAATACTTGTCATTGGGTTATATTCTATAACTCTATCATGGAGGATCATACAATAAGCTGTTGTGTTTGCCGGCATTGTATTTTTTGATTCAAATTCCAACCTTATGTCAACAGGGCCGGACTTAATAGACTCATTCTGCCTTGTACAATCAATAACTACTAAGGGAGCATAATTGATATAGTCATTAAATGAAAATAGTGGCTCACCCTTTTTAAAATAGTAGTTTTCTTGAAATTTGATATACATTTCATAAAGAATTGCTAGATGGTTTTTTGACGGATCTAAATTCATATCATCATATGGGTAACATTCCGAATTCAAATAAAGTTTTACATTTGAAATATCACATATATCAAAGCGACTCATGTGTTTTTTAATATTGCTTGAACGGTCTGTCTGAAATGCTAATATAACATATCTAGGTTTTTCCAATTGGGTTGATGTTTTTACACTCCATGTGTGTCTGGTCGATTCGGGTAATAAGGGGTATTCATAAAGTTCCCACGTTCTAAAATTAACATAGACCGATTGATTTTTGTCTATAACTTTTAGCAAAGAAATCTTTTCGCTGTCTGATGGATACACATAAGGCACTCGCCATTGAATCTTCTTAATATTTATATCTGCATTGGGTTCGACGCTTGTAGCTGTAGTACCAGCACCTGTAGTGGTGGTTGTTCCAAATATGGCATTAAGATCCGTCCTCGATCTTATTAAAATGAGTTCTTGTTTTACATTTAATATAATTTTATTATAGTCCTCAGCAAATCCTAATAGTGTTTTTAAAGGAATACAAACATTAAAGTAGTATGTACCACGTTTTTGAGTATCTTCTTTAAGAGATAATAAACCATCCTTTTCATTAGTCCAACCTGCATTAGTTAACATTTTCACATCACTTTCACTAAATGAAAGGTAACCTTTCATCGTGCTTGTTATTCCAACATTTTTTACTCTATCGATTTCCACACCACCAATTTCATATCTTATCTCATCAAATAAAAATAAAAATCCATTATTTATAAATTTAGTATTTGTAGCCGTAACTTCACCTTCAATATAAAGTGTACTATTACAAGGATATGTATATATATCCTGGTGTTGAATTGGTATTCTAATTTCATCATTATTTTTAAATGACGAATTAGCATAAGGCTGATGAGAGTGAATTTCAATTTTATTTATTGATTCATCAAAATAAATTTTTTCTTTTACTTGTAATATATTACCAGCCATTTTTTATCTTAAATCCTAATGAGAGTAAAAATTCTTTGTTGATCTTAGTAAGAGAACCTTGTTTCGGTGGAGAACCTTTCTTCACGGAGGCTGGTGTAGTAATGCCACCAATCTTCATGTAAGACGTGTTTTTGATGGGGAGATAGATCATCGGCATGGTTACAAGCTTTTGAGATGTAGTGTTACTGTGATGCTCTCGTCACGGAAATTGATAGGTTTTCCGTTTTGATCTGTTATTTTAAGAGATAAATGGTCAATTGACCTTGTATTAATTGGGAGGTAGATAATATTAGCAGGTGTTTCAACAATTTTAAAACCGGGTGGCACAGTGGGGAAAAATGTATGAATCACGTGACTCGGTTTCCCATTTACGAATGAGGATGTTACTATATTTAATTCGAGATTTATAGTATTAACCTTAAGGATGTTAACAGTCTCATCTGAAATATGACTTTGAAATTTGCTCAACTTTCTATTTTTGAAACCTAGTAAAGGTCCAATCGAGTCGGAAGGAGTAAAATCAATATCCTTTGAACATTTTATTTCACTTTTTAAGGTATTATTGTTTGACTGTATTGTAATGAGAACATTATGTTTTATATTATAAGCACTTTTAAAACTGGAGGATGCACCTTCAATGTCTGTTTCGGTTTCACCTCTTTTATCATTAAATATTTTTCTTAAATACTTTTGTAAATCCGCAATTTCATATGAACCTGTAGGTATTTTTATACCAACTTGAGATCCTTCATTGTCGATATAATAAAACTTATTACACCCCTCTTCAACATTTGGGATGGAATTAAAGGTTTCAAAATTAATTAATCCTAAAACATATTCATGTTCACTTTTTAATTCAATTTTTGGGAAAATTTCACAACTTAAAATGGGACCTTTTCCAGTTAATACAAATAGGTTTGACATGTTATCGGGTTGAGGAACTAATAAACACTAACACAATTAATTAGTAATATTTACTTATATTCGCAAAGAAATTTTAAACATAAATGACCACAAATTTCAGTATTATAGTTTTGTTCTCTGTTATAATTATACAATATTACACAATTTTTTAAATACTTGATTACTTCTAATGGAGGTTTTAAATTTCCAAAACTATCATAGTATTTAACTTGTAGTCCAGTTTTGCGTAGAGCAACCCAATGGGTCCCAGGTCCATCATCGTTGTCCAAGTTAATTATAACTGCTTCTTTTTCCCACGGAGACGTAGGCAGATTGTCTTTTGCGAACACACCTCTAAAATTTGGGATTTTTAATATTTTGGCATATTTCTCAATGTCAAAGTTATTTAGTGCGTTTGGTCTAAAAAAATTCCCATTCCTTGCTTGTAAGGTCTTAAGTACAACCCCTTACCTTTATGAATTTTAACATCATTTACATTTTCCTTTTTTGCACGTCTCACTTCATTGATAGCTTTATATACGGAAGCTGCTCCTCCAGCTAGACTTCCTACTGCAGACAATCCTGCAAATAGTGGTAATAGAAATGGTAGAGCTCCTCCAGACTTTGGAATTGGAATAATCCTGGGTTTTTTTATATTATCTTTTTTATTACCCTTAACTGCTTTTCTTGCGGCTTTTAAAACTGCAGGTACTAACACTTTTAACTCTTTGCTCTTGCTTTTCTTGAGGACGTTTTTAGCTGCTCTTATAGCATCTCGAAGATGTTTTTTCTTTTGTACCTTCAAACCTTTTTTCTTCATACCTTTAACTATTTTAGTTTTTTTACCATTAGTTGTATTTTTTTTCACTCTTTTCATTCCCGCACCTAGTTTTACCTTTGCTTTCATCGCGTTCGTAACTGCGTACGCAGCAACCTTTTCACCTGCCTTAGCGTCTGGAGCCGATACTCGCGTCCAAGCTCTCTCTGCTAATATCCTATCAGCTGTATGTCTACTTTTCAAATCCTTACTCTCAGCATAAGCAATATCGTGATCCTTACAGTAATTGTCTAGTGGGTTAATACCTACATCACCTCTTTTTAAACGTTTTTCCAATTTAGTCCCTGGACCACAAAACCGATAGCCGGGTATATGAGATTCAAATGGTAGACTATTAATTAATTTGTTTAGCAGACCACCTCCTCGCTTGAAGTCTAAGACCATACTGATAAACAGTTTTTACTTACTATCCAATTTATTCACCCTATCCCAAAAATCATCCTTATCATCATCTTCAGTCGATTTAGATTCTTTTAATTTTCTTATTTCAGATCTTAAATTAGTTAACTCATTAGCCATCAAATTAATCACATCTGATAATGGCTTACCAGTTTTATCTCCCGATCTCGCACGTGATGTTGGCGAAGGGTAGAATACATTGAGCTTTTCATCTATTCTAGACATTTCTGAAGCTATTCTGTTTTTAAAAGCAGTAAACTGTCTATTAATTACAGGTGAATTATCATTATCACTCATATTAACAACTAGTTTTATATTAAATTTTTTTAAATCAATAACGTTATTCTCATCTGGCTTTACAAAACCTGTTAGTAAATCCTTAATTATAACATTAACTAAGGTTGTATTATTACTTCGTACAGCTTGATCTACATACTCCTTATTTGCAGCATCATGTGTTTCTATAGGTTTTTTAACGTTCCGTAGGTATACATTATTTATATTTATTTCATTCTTATCATTGATAAAAATATACTTTCCTAATAATAAATTAACTTGTTTCAGATTAACTGGTGATTCTTCATTTTCAGCACCATTTATAATAACCTTATAATTTTTTAAATTTACTTCACCTTTTTCTAGTTTTATAAATGATTGGAGTTTCCCACTAATGATATTATCAAAGTTTAGAATCTCCTTATCAAAGTATAATTTGTTAATTGCATGAAAACTATTTGTTGGAATATTCACAATCTTGAAGTTATTTAGCTTATAGTTTTTACAATCAATCTCATCAACACCAAATATTAGACATTTATCATTTATTTGTTGAGTCGTATATTTTTCAGTAAACTGTTTTGTAACTGCATCGGTCGATTCCTCCGGCTCAGCAATATTTGTAATTTTAAATTTTTTTGCATTAAAATGACCATTTTCATGTTCTAAACAATGCGATTTTAGGTATCTTAATGTAATAGCGTCATTTTCACTGATAGGGTTAGATACATTCGTTATTCTACTATTCCTACAGTTAATTGTATTTGTTACAATATTAAATGTGACACAATTTTCCAAACCCTTGTTAATCCTATTTTTTAAATATTGTTTGTTTACCGCATCAGTATCCAATTCTGGATCAGCTACATCAGCCAACTTCCTTTTTCTTAAGTTAACTTCATTTTTTTCTAAAATGAGACAATTTGATTTAACATAATCTATGTTCACAGCATCATTAGAATCTATTGCTAGACCAATATTCGTAAGACGTTTCTTACCAATGTCATAGTCGTTGGAAGGTGTCAAATTATACCCTACACCTGGAAGCCCAGGAGGTAACCTATCTTTACTTGTATAACCTAAATAACCTCCAAATTTATCAATGCTCAACTTCATTACTCTTTAAAGGTTTAATGGTAACTGATGATAAGTTATATATTACATTATGATAAAATGAATTCTACTATCTTATCATCACTGATCTAAAAAAAAGAACGTTTTGTTTTGTCATTCTCAGATATTTAATTATATTGTTTAAAGATGTACAAAAATTATTAGCAAACTTTATTTTCCCATCTTTAGCTAATCCAATATAATATCTTTTACTATAATCATCAAACATTTTTAAACAGTTGGGGTTTTTAAATGAATAGAACCGAGTAGATCTACGAATGTTATTTCTCCACTCTGGAATGTCTGCAACAATCAACCGATCCATTTCAGGAAGTTCTGATTCTACATTAGTTTTAATATATTTCATTGGATATAGCTTATTATTAAAGTAAAGATGGATGATATACGAATTCAGTAACCAAAATTCATCAAGCATTGCCGCAGTATAACCTTCCCATTCTTTTAAAAGATCTGGGTTAATAATTTCATACCCATGGATACCATCTATGATTCCAAAATACTTACTATACAGCTTAAGACATGGCAAGGCATTTTTTAAAAAAGAAATAGAATACATGCACTGAGCTCTATTATTAACAAGTTCAAAACGTTTTCCTCTCGCCTTAAGTGGAAGAGAATGAGGTATTTTGTTAGAATATTTTACATTATAGCTTATATCAAGTGCACAGTTTTTAATTGCTATTGCAGTCCTATAAAGCGTAATTGGTGATCGGATAGGTATACTTGTTTCAGTTATAACAAAACATTTGTGCACTTGTGGAATTTTAGTAACATAATTTAACATATCGTAATATACGTTTGCGTAAGTAATGCTACCATGTGCATTTTTTAAAGAAGCTATTAAATATTTTTTGGAATAAACTTTAGCTATTGGACGAAATCTAGATATAAAATTATAACTGTTTCTTACTGTTCCTTTGTACATATGTTCATTATATATTAATAGCTCAAGAGGAACATTGTGCTTATCACATGAAACTAGAAAATCAGTCCACATGTTTTTATTATAAATTTTATCTGAAACTATCATTAAAATTATAATTGGAGGAAGTGAAGCACTATTAGTTTTTTTATGTCTCCAACATCTTCGGTTGTAAATTTGATTCTTTTGATGACAATAGTTGCCACAAAATCGCTTTTTACCAGGAATGTATTTAGTGCAAAGGTTTGAAAAGTTCACACGTTTTTTCTGTCTACTAAAATTATTATATTCATATGCTTGCACATCATTATATATAATATTATCCATTTGGATCACAATTTATAGTAGCAGTCCGTTACCACGAGCTGTCGTATGAAGACTGAAATATCTTAATCATATTAACATAGTTTATAGGGAATAGGGTAAATAGATAAATACAGTTTGGTGTTAGTAATTTTAATTTTATTCAACATTAATATAAAATACAATAGAATGCAATACATACCATTCTTAGATATTACAGATACAACATGGTGTTTGATATGAACAGGTGTTTTGATAACAATTTCAATCAAGAAAACAAGCAATTCGTGTGAATATGAAATTAATTAAATGATTTTTCTCAATATTAATATAAGTTATTGACATTACTAATTTATATATATTTTTTTTTTGTTTATTTAGAGTATATGATTTGTTTTATTTATAAAACAAATATAAAAATCGTGCAGGTATGCCTTGTTCAGTCTATGACTATAACTTCCTCTAGAGTTGAATCGGACTTAGCATCTGAAGTTAAATCAATCTGAGGATCGGAATCTGTTGAGCCCCCAGCGCTACCGGTTGATCCCCACCCATTACCCCCACGTTTAGTTTTCTTTAAGGATGAGACCTCTTGCCACCGTATTCTGTTTACTTTACTGACTACAAGTTGAGCGATACGCTCATTATCAACAATTTCATACATAGTGGCACTGAAGTTGACCAATAATACCATAATTTGGCCTCGAAAGTCGGAGTCAATTGTCCCCGGGGAATTTAGGACGGTGATCCCATTCAATAGAGCTAAGCCGGAACGTGGACGTATCTGTCCTTCATACCCGTATGGGATGGCCACAGCGATACCCGTAGGCACTAATGTGTAGTTATTCGGATACAAGCGCAACCGATTAAGTGGGCCGGGTAGGTGGGCGTGTAGATCTACGCCCGAACATCCATCAGAGTGGTACTTTGGGATGGTGATTATCTCCTCATAAATTGGATGACCGGGAACTCGCATTACTTTAACTGTCACCGCATTTTCTGTAAATAGAAGAAGATGAGTCTATGTATAATTATGTAACTATAATAACGTTTATTTTAATTGGGTGATAAAACAATCGGTATCAAAAAAGTTAAATTTGCTCATTTTTACGACAAAAACGATTTTATCTGAAAAAGAAAAAAACTTTTAACAACAACATGTTAAACTATATGTGCAATAATATTATCATTAACAGTAACAAGAACTATAAATCAATTAATTTTCATTCTTTTTACTTTGAGTTCATTATGAATGGCTTGTTTTCTTTTACGATCATTTTTTATTGAAAAATGACCATGAGGTAATGTGTGTATATTATCATTCATTACAAACCTTTTATCATCAAATGATGATAGTGCTACTTTACTTAAATTACAAGTATACAAAATATGTTTAAAACTTCTAAACAAATGCATACTCCTATATTGTGTTACATTATTAAACAGAGTATTTTCAAAATCTGAAAAATCTATTTCTTTTTGAACTACGGATTTCTTTACACCTTTAGCTCTTTTTGTACATGAGAATTCTGCAGTTAATATTGAATACAATTTACTTCTTAATCCTAAGAATTTTCGCAATACAATTGCACCATATTCATCTTTCATAAGTCCAACCTGTGCTTTTCTTGCTAATGAAAAGCAAGGATGGGTTTCAGAGTAATTGCTAAAATCAAAAATCTCAGGGTTTTCTTTCATTAAATTATACACATCATGACATTTAATTGTATACACAAAACTATCGGTATCTTGGTAGTTTAATTGCATGTTTTCGAATCCAAAAACTTTCGCAAAGGTTTGGTAATGATACCTATACATCAATTTTTTACTTAGTTCTAGCACAGCTAAACCGATATAAATTGGTTTATTGAATTTTACCCTTGTTTTTGACAGGTGAACGGCTACCAAGTCATTTGAAAAGATTGTTCTGTCTAAGAAATTAGGTTTTGAAATTAATTTGGAAAGTCTCCGATTGTTGTTACAAACTAACTCCATATTTAACCTCTTACGGACATTTTCCATTGTTTTCCCAAAATAGGAATTATTCATGAGTTTAAAGAAATCCTTTTCAAAAGGATTCTTGGCAGCCGCTCTAAGTTCAGTATTTTTGTTTATATACTGTTCTAACCAATTCGATTGACGGAACTTTATAGCTCGGTGTATTTTAGTTAGGACTAGACCGTGTTTCATAGCCTGTTTCAGATTTTGGACGTGTAAAACATAATTCGTTTTATTATCTAGGGTTGTCAAAAGTTTTTCAAACCTACCATTTGGAGGTTTCTTGTTCTCTGGGCAGAAAGGAAACGCTGCATGTTTATCATGCAGCGATTGTGGATATGTTAAATCTACTTCTAGAATATATCCAAATTCATCGGATTTTTTAGTTTGTAAAATTCTATCCGGTAATGATTTTAGCTCCTCGTTTGAACACCATGAAAAATCTTTATGAGGCATCGGTTGGGACATGGCCCAACCATAAAGATTATTAACGTCGTAATACATTAAATAAGTGGAATCTAAATCATCAACATTCAAATCTGAGGATGTACTATCAATATATTTGTTCTTTGCCTCGCTAAAACGAGTTATTACTTGCGAGATGCCACCTCTAATACCCTTCTCTATTAACATAAATTGTTCATAATCCGTAATTAAATCTAATTCAATACCAGTCATCTTTAAACAGGCGTCCCAAGAGAGGCCCGGTGCAGTATAATACCACGCAGGGTCCAGATCATAATTTGATTTACACACTTTCCTGAAATTTTCAAATATATCCGCAAGAATCAATGTATCTGTTTTAAGATACAAATCTGAGTATTCACCCAAGTTCTTAATATTAAACTTTTCCCATACTTTATGAGCGTGCTCATATTGACTTTGAGTTATATCAGAGTTATTTAATGTGCTAAAAAATTGATTTTTAGCAGGCAAACAAGTTTCACTCAATTTATCCCAACTTGAGCAATATTCATAACAAAAGATACCTTTTTTAGTTACTAGGTTACATTCATCCCCAAAGTGTGCTTTTGTTTCCCTAAATTGGTCATGACTTAGATTTTGTGACAATGCGTCTAAACTACTACTCATAAATCTAAAAGAGTCAATAAATCTGATTTCAAACTTATTACTAACTTTTTTACTGAGTGAAATGTATTTCTCCTCTGTGTTTGGTATGACTTTAATAGCATAATCGTCAATATTTAAATTTTGGCACACGAAGTGGAGGTCATATGAACTAAGATTGTGCATTATAACGGGTAAAAAGTTTGGATTTTGAAAGAGTAAGTTACATTTATTATGTGCCGCCCCTCTAAAACAGCCAGATATATGACAATGATCTTTTACAATTACATCATCTGCTTCAAAATCTAATTCGCATATATGACATTTTGTTGACGATTCAAATGTATTTATTTCATCAGTAGTTAAATCCCTCATGGGAACTATATCATTATAAATATCCATAACTTTTAGAGCTTCCTGTTTTAATTTTTCCACAAAAACCCTACCTGCATCTTCACCACGGTACACCACTGGTTCTGATCTTATTCCTAATGTATTTACTATATGATAAGCAAAGCTCATAGGAACATGTTTAGTTTGTTTCTCAGTATATGAATGATTTTCATCTATTTCTTTAGATTTTAAAAAGCACACTTTGGGTTCTGAACAAGTTGCCTCATTACAAATCGGGCAAGGATTTTGTTTAACTAGTAATGCCTCAAAATCAGCATAAACTACAAAGGGCACAATTTGTTTATTTTTAAAGTTAGTAAAACGTAATTTACTTTCTGTTTCATCCGGCATTTCAACTTTTACTGGCGTATTTGAATTACACATTATTTTATGCTTTTCAAAACCCGTTTTTGTTGTGAAATGAATGAGGCAACTCTTACACACATAAATTCTTCCATGATGATTTGTAATTTGGTGACATACTAGTTTTTCAAAATTACTTATATATGCAAAATGTGTTGTTATATCATTTTTTAACAGTAACAAATCCCTATGGTCTGATTTTTCAGTTTTACAAATTTTGATTGGAAATACATAATGTTTTTTAGTTTTCAAATCTTTTTCCAACCCGAACACATTCACACTAATGTTATTAGCTTTTTCAAACTTGGGTATATCTTTTACAGAAACAGGAAATTGAATGACATCCCAATTATATTTATTTTCTAGCTCTGGATTGTTATATTTTGAAACTCTATGTGCATTACCACCTTCAACAAATTTTGACAATATCGCATATTTAAAACAATTGGGGTCATCATTTACAACATTTATAACTGCATGTTTAGAAGCTATATCCGCAGGAAGGGGAATATGTTTTTTACCTTTAAGAGGTGTGTATTTGTTTATTCTGATTTCAATACCAATAATTTTACTAAGACTCCAACCTGATCCTTTACTTAGAAAATTGTTTTCCTCCTTTGTTAATTTAACAAAGAACTCGTCACAAAATTGATCTAAATCTGTTGATTCAAACACTGCCTCATTACGGGTTTTAAAAGCTAACTCTTTCCTATCTTTCAGGATACCATCTTTCACATAGACAGATTTTAAAATAAAATTACATTTCACTGCCTTACATGTAGCAAGCTTTTCCTCTAGTTTATCAATGATAAACGGTTTACAATGGTCAAAAAAGCCGACATAGTCTAAAATATCAAGTCCATTTTTTAGAAAAAATGTCTGTAGTCTGCATTTAGCAGCACTTTCAGTTTCAACTATTGGGCAAAACCCATATAGCTTAGTAAAATGTTCAAGGCTTTTTAAATGTGCATCACTTTCGCGGTACCACAAATCACAAACCGTGCAACGTTTGCACTTTATAGTTGAAATGTATGACTGCATTTTTGAATTAGTCTTTTTATCTTCTTACCTAACACTTTAAAGGTTAGAAAATACTAGTCTCATTTTCCACAATTAACTTTTATTAATTTTCACTTTAACTACAGTTCACTACTATTTACTAATCTTCATGTCTATCACTAATGGCCGTTAGCTTCTACAGTGGTATACTATTTCAGTATGTTTTGTTACTGACCGTCACCGTAGTGGATTCTCTTCAAGTTAGCCTTTAGGAACGCCAACCTCCTGGTCTGAGCCATGGTCAAATCTGCCCCGGAACACACCACGGTGACGGCCGCAGCGAACTCCCCAAACTTGCAGATGATCGATGCATGTTTTGTACAGTATGGGAGTTTCACCCTGTAGGTAATTTCATCCCGCTTAGTGATCTAAACAAAACAGAAAAAATAGCTTTATTAAATTTAACAAACAATAAAACAGCTCAATAAATAATATTTTGATCTGTACATAAACTTTTTTCATACAGTAATAAACTTGGTCAAATCTTAAAAGCGGTTAGTAAAACAAATCATTCCCCATTTAAATTAATTGAAGTTTTTTTTTACTATATTTAAACATAAATAAGTATCAAGTGGGCTATGTGTTTAATTAAACTTTTGAATATGGATAAATAAATAGCTTAATTATATTTGTCAAACATTAAAACAGTTTTAATAAATATTATTATGATTTATGCATGAAGTAATAATGAACTTTATCAACTCATATTATATATATATTTAAAAAAAGTCATTTTAAAATAGTATGTTTTAAAATATTAATAGTTAATACATTATAAAAACAGCTAATAAAAGAATTCAATCTCCATTTAAATCAAATTAATTGAGGTTTGTTAACCATACCCAAACAGAAATAAACATCAAGTGGGTTATGTATACATTTTAACTTTTCAAAATGGTTAAATAAACATATGATTGATGAGTATACTCTCTCACGATTATATCTATAAAGTCAGAAGTATCTATGAACTTTTTAAGAAAACTATAAGTCACACCCTCATAAACCATATACTTAAAATGTTCGTCATAACAAGAAACCTTACACAAAACTATATTATATCCATTATATCTTAAATTACCTTATAAGGTCGCAATTACTTTCTAAAGATAACTTTCCATATGCCTAGTATTAAAAATACCTCAGCTGTATTCATCTATATGTTTTTCTTCTAATTTATTTATTAAAATCAGGTCAGATTATATTTTGTTTATATTGTTATATTATGTTTTGCTTATTTCAGCTTAAATTAACAAATCAATAGTTTTATTAACACTTATGAAGTTAAATGGAATAAAGCCCGTGAGTAGCAACTAGCTTATATTAAAATCCTTTATCAGCTTCAATATGAGTAAACTAAAATCAATATATAATATTATTAGTAAATATTTTTAGTAAATAGAAAATTTAAATTATTAAAACAATATGTTTTAGTTTAATACAGAAATGGTTTACAATTCATATTAAATGAGATGTAATATTAACTAATCCAAGTATGTACTTACATAATTTAATACCAAATAATATTATTAGGTGTAGAACTACTATTGTTATTTCACAGAGTTGGATTTCTTTCAAAAAATCATTTACAAGTTAATAAAAAGATAATATAGGTAAAAAACAATTAATTGTTTAGTTTACAGACAAAAATCTGAACAACTTAATAGTTTAGGGATGAAATCTTCGTATAAAACTCAAATATTAAAAATTTATTAGTTAAAAGTTCGAAACTAGGATATACTACACATACCTCGATATTTCCTTGAGGAAAAATACTCTTTAAGATTATGTAAAGGTCGTCAGCGCACTCGATCCCAGCTCCCTCAACATAGCTGATGTCCCAGACTGAAGGAGTAGTCAACGCAGTTGAAGCCATCGTGGTGCTGTAGTGGGACTGATGGAGCCCGATAAGAATATCGAAGTATATATACCCGGACGCGGAGGTCGCACGAGGTCGTTGCTCGACGGACTGAACTAGCACATGCGGACGGTAGCTGACACGTGGGTATCAGCATCACCCAGTCACGTGGACGAGTGCGCAGAACAGTATCAGCCAAGATACGAGTGCACGTCCTCACTACATGAAATTTAGCAATCAAAAATTTCCATTAATCTAAATTTAAATGTGGAGTAGGACATTTTAAAAATAACAATACTATATATCTCAAACATATTTAATACGCGTTATTACCTTTAAAACTATCCTCTTAAAAAATAAAACCGGAATATGTATTACCATCTTAGCTCACATATTTAACTATCCTACATTAGCAAATAAACTAACTTGTTATAAAACAATGGTTAATATTATGTTAACCTATGATTTATGATTTCCCATATAAAACAATAATAAACATTCTACCATAAGAATTAAATTATATTCACTCACAATGGTGTGTTAAAATTATTATGTTTACCTAATATGCTTATTAAAAGCAGATGATAATACAACATTTTATATGCACTAATAGTAAACATTATACTACTTTTTTACACATTACACAAATAAAATAATCCGACTAATAACTAATATGACTCAAACCTTAAACTATTAACAAAACTAGACATTCCATCTCCATGTTACCATAATGTTAAACATCTATCCTTATATTGACATATCTACACCTAAACATATCGGTTTACCCCAGTTAAAATATTAAAACAATTTATTTAAATAAAACAACTTTAGAAATTATTAAAAAGTCAACAGAACCATCAGCTATATAATATTACATCATGATTTAGGTCCACCCTCAGTTATAGCATTACACGTGCCGTTCATCATAAAACCCCATTCCCACACTAGGGTCACATAACCATCAACATGTTCCACTTCTACTCTATAATTACACACCCATCACAGCACCATCAAAATGCGCCGCTTCTACTCTATAATCACACGCTCATCACAACATCCCATCCCTAGCTATTATAATAATAACATACTACCTTCTGATTATACCTCGCCCAACCCACACCTACCGTTCCGGACCGCCGCGCCACGCGCCTCTACACTCACCTACACATCTCAACTCCTTGACTCCTCATACTGCCCATCTAACATGCTAAAATAATATATTTGCACGCGCTGTTTTTAAACGCCCAGTTCCCCTCTACTCAAGGGTGTTTGAACACGTGACATCAGCTTGAACCTCATCTAGTTAACTATGTTTGCCAAGTAGATTAATTAACATAATTAGCTGAGCTAATTAGGTCCAAAGTTTGGTTTGGGGTGAATAAGAATATAGGATGATTTCTCTCGAAGCTTTTACATCCATATAATTGTATATTTCAAATAAAATAATGGTGTACTTCTTACTACAACATGCCAAGAAACCATTTTTGGTTATACTAAATAATTACGTGGCGCTTATGGCATCTATAGGCTGTACTGATAGGATGTACAGTTTTTTTTTTTCATTTTTCAAAAGTACATTTTTAGGTTTGGGATATAATTTTGCATATAATTTTGGATATCTGTATGTAATTTTATGCCAATCTGCCAATCTTTGCTATGAGGTTGAAATGCTTCTTTTCTAACTGTATTTTTTAGGAAATAATAAATTATTTCTATACATAATGTATATGTGTAAATAAAACTCCTACCTGCACCATAATTCACGTTAGTACTGTTAGCTAATATATTTTTCTCATACCTGTATAATAGAATTCCAGTATCATTTCAACAGTTCTCATTTCAACACATCCATCATCTCTTAGTGAGCAGCGACATGCGAACTTGTCAAGCCTAAGTTCATACGTTGTTGATCTCTTACATTACATCCTTCTCTTATGTTTGGTAAATATATATTTGTATACCATGAACAACTTAAAAGGACATAATACAAAATAGGCTAGACAGTGTTAACTAGTACTCTAATATTTCCACAACACATATTATATAGATAATATTACATAATATTATATTATTATTATATTATAATATTATTTGTGTTGACTAGTCTACATTCAAAAACGTATTTTAACTGAAAAGTTAACAGAATTATATCAAATAAAACAATATTTACATTGTTTCTGCAATAGGGTTTAGCTCAATACTTAAATACGGACAAAACAGTAAAGTTTTGTAACTTTATTTATATGAATTGGTCAAATATATATTCCCCATATCTGCTTAGTGGTGCTGTGTGTTGTATTTGTTCGAATATTTTTGTCGAATGTATTCTAAATTCAATACAGAATAGTACGAAGCTACGTGGCATGTTTTTTAAGTAAGTACCGTTTTTAAATTTCTCCGTTCCAACACTGCAATTGGCATTTCGGACATTTGCACTGTATATGTGCATCTATTGGCTAGCTCTAGCCGGAAATTCGACAAAAATCGGCCCTGTTTACATCCGGTTTCGAGCAATTCAAAATGGTGCCGCCAAATGAGACTGCCGCCGACTGTGAAGTGCGCGCTGTAATTAGATTTTTAAGTGCTAAAGGTGTGAACTCCATTGAAATTTATCGACAGATTAGTGAGGTGTATGGCGAGAACATTATGAGTGACGGAATGGTACGCAAGTGGGTAAGGGCATCTAAAGACGGCCCCACCAACGTCCATCATGAGCAACGCACTGGGCGGCGTCAATGTCCCCAGTACCAAGTGCGTTGCTCATCATTAACGTTGGTGGGGCCGTCTTTAGATGCCCTTACCCACTTGCGTACCATTCCGTCACTCATAATGTTCTCGCCATACACCTCACTAATCTGTCGATAAATTTCAATAGAGTTCACACCTTTAGCACTTAAAAATCTAATTACAGCGCGCACTTCACATTTCGCGGCAGTCTCATTTGGCGGCACCATTTTGAATTGCTTGAAACCGGATGTAAACAGGGCCGATTTTTGTCGAATTTCCGGCTAGAGCTAGCCAATAGATGCACATATACAGTGCAAATGTCCGAAATGCCAATCGCAGTGCTGGAACGGAGAAATTTAAAAACGGTACTTACTTAAAAAACATGCCTCGTATTTTTATTTGGTCTAACTCTAAGGGTCTTACTCATGAAGTCTATATTGTACACCATGTGCAAGATTTTAAATTTATTCTTGAAAAAGTAAAAATGTATTACGGTACATTAAATACATAAAACAGACAATTTATTTTAGCATAAGCATTGGAAACCAATATATCCATAAGTCTAGTGATGATATGATGAGATGCCTATGAATATAAGTACCTACATCCATTATGTGTTAGACAAGTTATGTTTGATAACACAGTTGGTTTTTAGAACAATAAGTATAACAGCATTAGGCTACTATTGCTAAAAATATTGCCATAACTGCAAAAAATATTTGTTGATATAAGCATCGGAATTAGTTTTTTATTAGTATGGCGAATTATTCGAATTAATTCAAGAACTTAAGATAAGATGGCTGCTCAAAAAATTATTTAAACTATAAACTTTTAAAGGAAATGTTATTTTGTTTTTTTAGAATAACTCTTTCAAACCTGCAACAAGTTTTGATTAATACGTTTGCACCTCGACGATTTTCCATTAGAAGCAAAAAATATGTTCCTGGAACGACTGAAACAAGAATAAAACTAGTTCAAAGAAACCCAAGAAAACCGATTCCAGTCTTATATTGGTTATATGTTATATTTGATGTTATATTGCTTAATCATATTTTTTTGGTAAAATTGATTATTAAAAAAACCTAAATCAAGATATAAATTTAATGTAAAGGCAAACATGGATCATGTTAAGTATGTTAATCATGTTATATGACATGAAATGTGTAACCTATCAACATTTAGACATGTAAATTACGTGGACGTACAAATATGTGAAGAAATGTGAGTCGTACATAATATTTCTCTGAAAAGAACGTGTTAAACAAATCGTTAATGTTTACTCAAGTCCAATCAATGTTGTACCAGGTGCACTATATTTAACGTGCTTTGGCAAGCGAAAACACACCCGTGTCAACAAGTCAACTTGGGAACCACAACCTCATATTCTTCCCCTGCATATATTACTTTACCTGTCTTAATATTGGTACGCAACCTATTTTGTTCTAGCCCAAAACAACAAAACACTAAACAAAGCACCATGCTGTGGTATCACTTACACGGTACACAGAATTTATTTAGCATGAGTAAGGAGCAACGTCACCAGAACGGTTTGGATCGTGGAATTGCCCTTAGGTGTTTGGCAGGATTCGTACCCGGGATCTTGGTGACTGAATCCCGTGCACTACCTCTCTCTAGACCAGCTCGCTTCACTAGGATTCTGCCCGATTCTGCCTACACCATTTTGTTCACTATTTAATCACACAAGTATATAAGTTCTGGAAAAGAACATCAGATGAAAAAAGAGTTCATCGAAATATAAGTGCATAATAGTTGATTTACCAAAATCTAAACCACTCCATTCATAATTTTTGACTGGTTAGGCAGAACTCATTTGCATTTTTGCCTTTAACAATTTAGAAAAAGCGATCCAAACAGCAAAATATATCCTTGGCTGAAGAGGGGGTCCTAAAACAGCCTCAGTCCAGTAGGGTGAGGCATCACGAGAACGAAGTAAGACAAATTTGTCTATGTCCGAGGTGATAACGATTAAGCTAAAAACACGTGTAGGAATATTAATAGTAAGACTATTACTAATTTAAACGTATCATTTTAATTATATTGAAGTGCTCATACCAACTTGTGGACATACCTACGCTGTGAGGAGATCGAGTTGACTGTTACGCCAGAAGCATCAGCTAAGTTTGTTTGCATAAAGTTTGTTTGCTGTTATGGGGGGGGACAGGAAAATTATTAGACTTCAACTAGCAACAGAGCCCGCTGTGATTAAATACAAAGGTCTCTAAAAAATACACTGATCTTGTTTTTTAGTGTTTTCTACAAATAGCCTTACTTATAGCCGCATTAGGTTGTCCATAATAACAATTATAAATATATAAAAAAAACATTATTTCTATTTCTTCTCCTTGGTAGTGTTTTATGACTTTCCTATGTTTCCATAGTTTGCAAATCGGCTCTTTCATTGATTACCAAGAAATTCAGCACAGTGTTAATTCAGTTTTCTTTTTAGTATATAAAATTATCCAGGCTCTCTCGCTTTTTCCATTGTAATATTTACGCCAACCCAATTTCAAATAGTAAATGTTTAATGTCAACCAAGTCAGTAAATGTTTGTAGCAAACTGTTACATTTTTGCAAATCTTACGGAAGAAGCTATCCATTGGTATATTAATTAATAAAATTGTTCCAGTAGGACTGTAGATTTAGTAGTACAAAATTTTACACAATATATCTAACTCAGTATTTACTCACTACTATAAATTAGGAGGATGCTCAGCTTTTGGCAAATAACTTTTAAATTGTGAGGAAATCGACCAAAGTGGAAGGTAATATATTCTAAAAGAGAATACAATTTCCTACAAATTACTATTGAGCATTTCTTGGAAATACTCAATTAAGGTAGCCTAGACTTGGCTACTAATAGAAAATAGATAAAACCATGTTTAATGTATTCTTTTGTTTCTACTTTTTCGCCACAAACCTCCAATAAAATATAATGTTTATGATTATTTCCAAATCTACACGAGTTAAGCTTTCAAACGGCCCATTAATAACCACAATTGGTCCAGAACTGTAGATTAAGTTGAGCAAATATTTTTAAAACTGAGTTATCATAAGAGTAGATAGGCTAATTCCTGCAGCTCTGCTTACAAAGATAAGATCAGTAGTATTTACAATGGTACTTGTAAAATACTGCTAAAATGTTACCAAAAGTAAATGTTAACCTTCTCACAAACCTACCCGCAATCAAATGTACACATCTGAGAGAGCTGACATTGCTGATTTTTACTGTTTAATTTACCTCAATTTACCAGGAATAAGCAATTAACTTGGCGTGCTCTTTGTCGCTCCCTTAATTTAACGTTTTTCCAACCTCCAAAATGTAAATAGATGATGCCTCACTAAAAATCCAGTAATTGACATTCAGTATGATGAGTTTGTTGCTACACATAATGCTAACATTTTCCATTTAGTTAATAGTAGTTGTTTTAGCCTATTTTTGTTGATCGAGGATTTTTATAATTATAAATGGCTTACTAGTATTAATTGTGACACAGTTTTTGAATAACTAAGCAAATTATCATTGCTAAACATGAAGTTACTATTAACTAACAGCAAAAAAGTGAATGTACTATGTAAAGTAGTTTATTGTGGTTAAATAGCTGGAGACGATTTGAAATCACAAAATGAATAGATTCAAATTTAAATACTTGAGATTTTATAAGAGACTTAGAATTATATTTTCTATCATAATCAAGACATAACATTTATTAGATTACGTGGAAGAAAATAGCACTACTCAGTAAAAGAATATTTTCCAGATAGACACTTTTGTTGACTTTCCACGCTTCTCACGTTTTGAAGCAAGTTTAGTCTAACTCCCTATAGTCTGTGCAAATGTTATACAACTTTAAAACACAGAATTCAGGAACAATTTAAGAACAAGTTTCCTAAGCGTTTGATTGACATACCTATCATTTTACTTCTCAATGTGTCTGATATAGAGCGTGCTTGTGATTTGAAGGAATTGATCCCGAGACTCCGCTACAGAAGTTGTAGCTTCTATACCAATTACAATTATGCGTTATACTTTTATGAATATAAGTTTTTTGTGATTCTTCCCCATCGTTATTGGATGAAGAAAAATATGATTTCGATCTTGCCTAAATGCGTGTATAAAATCAGTCTTAACGTTACCAACTATATGTTTTCCCCCTAAAATTTGGTTTAATCGAGGATTCAAAACTTTATAACGAAAATTAAAATTAAATTAAATTAAAAAATCAAAGAAGTATTAGTGTGGGATATCACAATTATTGAGCTGGATAAAATCAAGTGCTCTATTTGTGAATCACGAGTCTTGTGTGGGAGGACAGTTGGTTGGTTCTCAAGTGATTGTTATTTTCTAAGCAATTAAGAGGTACGATTTTCTAAACAATAAATAATTTTATGATTATTTTTCACAAATAGATTATTGCTTACTTAAATGAATACCGAATTGCATGTAGATATCTTTAATGGTTTCCAAGGTATATTTTGAATAAAGAAACATATTGTAAGATTTCTACAAAGCAAATCATTTCAACAGATTATTCATGATAATGTATCTATTTTGAGACCTAAACCCATATTTTTTGTACCTACTTGTATAAGTAATATTACTTATTGATCCAGAAAACCAATCCTAGACGAATCATCAGGTGGAAGAAAACTAAAACTAGGTTAATCTTTGTAGGCTTGTCTATGTTTTTATAAGAGAATATTTCTAGCATCAGATGGAACCAAGATTTTAAAACACGTTCTATAAGCGGAATAATTTTAAATATTGTAAGTTATACCAAAAACTATTCTTTCTAAAATGTCTGTAATTTTGGTTTTACGATTTAAAAAATATAGGTCTACTACTGCTCATAGTTTTATAAATTAAATAGGTGAACATTAAGTAACTGATTTTACAGATAGTGCAGAAGCAAAACTCTGTGTCACATATTTAATATCCATTGCACCATTGACTATATACCATAACCATATAGTCAATGTTTGAACATATTTTACTTCTCCTCCTCCCCCTCCTCCTCCTTCTAACTTCCATTATAGGGATACTATCGGGGCTTTCATCATAGATACTTATTTTGACAGTCAAAGTCAGACGGGACCGTCTAACCCTTGAGGATGCATAACAAAGTGTTTTATTATACCCAGGTCGGGTGTGTTTTTTTATGCCTGGTTTATCCTAAATTCATGTCCACTATTTCAACTAGAAAAATAAATCATTTAATTTTTTAATTACTTCTCGACCAACATTGTACGTGTTATTTTATTCACAGAAAGTAAATAAAAATATATATCTAACAACACATGAAACTCTTATTTACACTGTTAACTCGCAAGACTGTAAAGATTCGCCTATAGGGTGATGATGATGGAGCGTCCAATTTAAGTTGATAATTCCCACCGTAATATGTATTTACCGTCTTTTGAGAGCATTTACCGTTTCCAGCATGAGTGTAAATATACGTTTCAAGTGCAATTAGACGTATTTTAATTTAATTTGCTGTTTGGTTTTTGCTCCAATCACCAAACGTAATCGCTTGAGCCGCACCACATGTTTGGTTGTTATACGGATTACGAAATAATTTGAACATAATTAATAATTAGCGGTAAGTCAATCAATAGTGTTATGCGACTGCGATTATTACAAACCCAAATACATTTAACATTTGTAAAGAGTATTGATGTTTTCAAATTAAATAAACGTTTAGTGCCCTTTAGTAACAAAAGGGCACCTAAATTAATTAATACTTATAATAAGTCGATGTCAAGAAAACATGTAGGCTACTTAATTTCCTCATTAATAGGATAATAATAACTAAAATTATAGGGCGTAATGAATGTTTTTCACCACGGTGAAGACTATATGAAAGCTATAGCTTAAGAACTAAAATCTTCAATTTTCTCTGAACGTGATTGGTCGAAAAACAATTGAGGTATCTTAAAGGAATATTTATGGTCATAACTTAACTAATAAAGTTAACATAGTGGCTCCCCGCAGAGTTATTGCTGCCAGTGAGAGTAGTAAACTATGTTGTATATTTGGTTCAAGTTATGGAAATATTCAACCAAAGACTGAGTTAAAAACCGTTACTCATTGTATGATCCTGTTTTAAACTAAAGTAAATCGTAGATTTTTTTATTATTGTAAAGTGTGGAATAGTAAGCTTTTATTAAATATCTAAATTAAATATATTATATAATTTCAGCCATTTTAATTAGTACGAAGCAGTATCAGGCTAAGAGAGGAAAACAGAATCGAGGAAGATAAGATCAACTGCATATTCTTATTTGATCCAATATTCTTTTATAGCATCTGTGTTTTACCATGTTTTATAACGGAATATTATTTGATCTAATAAATTTTTTTTTAATGCAATTTATGTAAAACTTATGATCTATGGTCAAACCAAAATATGCATATGTAATATTTGTAATTTGAATCTTTTTGTTTTATTTTTATATGGCTATATTTGATTTATTCATTTTATTGGTTATTTAGTTGTTTTATTGGTTTTATTTTTGGTTATATTGAACGAAATGTAAACATAATATGTTTAAATTACATTTCGTTCCATATCCTTCTAGTACTAACACTAATTTTTACAATTGAAAAAATGAAAACTCATACGATAAATATCTTTTAGAGTACAATAATTTAATGGCAAGCCCTTTGTATGGATACTTGCAATTGCTTTTTCTAGTGACTTCAGCACCCGATAACAGACCTATGTAATACTGTATTCCATTGAGGTATTAAAGCTACACAGTTACAAGTACGAACCCAGTACAGTTACAATTAACCACAATTAATCCCATTTGTTATATTATTTTAAATTTTAGGATGTTTTTGAAGAAATAGCATGGAATACGAAATTAGTTTTCAACTCATGTGTTGTTGGCATTTACAGTGTTTTCACTAAAATAACAATAACTAACTTCTAAGGTAGAGTGTTCAGTTTAAAGATTGAGAAGGGTGTCATATGAGACATTCAGTGTGACATTTTTATTTGACAAAACTGCAAAAACCTTCCTAGTGAACCTATTTAAATATTAAATCAGTTTCATGGTACAGATATGACAAATGGTACTGTATAGGTTACATTCCGTTTGACGTTCGTGATAAGCAAGGTGACGTCATGCCAACATTGCTAACCTACAACCCACCTAGATAGATTCCTATAGTGCGTGTATACATGCAACTGTTCGGATCTCTCACACTACTATGTGGTTAGTTCTAACCAAGGCCATTGCTTATGTATAATCAATATATCAGTGTATACACTATGTGCAGCGTACACAAGTTATACAATGATGTATATTGTTATGCCATATACTGAGTGATATAAGTGACATAAATTTACCTTGAGTTAAATTTACGCTGTTAAGTTAACAAAGATGTACCTCTTCCTTGATCACTATACAAGTAATTATTGTTTTATAAAACTTTCATTAATATAAGTTGTTATTTTTAATATCACTCCGTTACTAAAATATAGCATAGAATGGTCAAAGTGAACTTAAAGCTGAGTTAAAAGCAATGTAACTATATTTAAACCGTCACTATTTTTCAAACTTTAAAATTACACTTTCATATAGTAGATGGTAAGGGTGACTATTGTAAATAGATTTATACATTTTGATCATATTGCACTAATTATTAATCTGACCTAAATATATTATTGTTTAGTTTACCTCCTTTAAAAATATATTTAGCATCAAGCAACTTTGAATACTATTAGAACACTAGTTATAATATTGGTCATAGGTGAATTAAAATGATTATTTTTGTAATGACTATGGTAAGCACAAGACACCATGTTGTCAACACAATTGCTTTAGTTTGGAAGGTATGCATACTGCATAGATTGCATAATAATGAACCGTTTGGAGTTTTGTTCATTAATAATCAATCTTGCCTTTAGCAACTTATCTCATTAGACAAAACTTATGTATTCTGTTATAATGTTAATTACCAAATTTATGTTTCAGGAAATAAAAAACCTCATGACATGTATAACTTTACAGCATGTTAATTGTGTTTATTTTACGTATACAGTAGAACCTTGATAACAAGACTCTCATGGGGCTTGTAAAATTAGTCTGGTTTTCAAGGTCTACTTCTTATTGAGGTTTGCAATAACATGTGTTTAGAGGTAAAATAAATTCAAGGGGATTTGAAAAATATACTTGTTATCAAGAGTGACTTGTTATCGAGGGTCTTCTTATCGAGGTTCCACTGTATTAGTAAATATTGCATTTAAACAGATTTGTGTATATTCCTCGACAAACATAATGAGGTTATATGACCTTGGATGAATTACAAATTGAACCTTTTCAAGACATTTTGCACGTTTAATTTATGACTTAAAATTTAATTTAAGACATTTTGACATTTAGGACAAGGAATATTGTTTGTAGTGTCATTTAATATTGACAACAAAATCAAAGCTTTTCCAAAACTATATGTGTGTTGACAATGACTTCAATAAAAACAAAACTTTTACAACAAAACAAATACCATGTCGATATTAAATTAAATTACTATCACAAAACAAAGTTTTTGTATGTCAAGATCCTTCCGTAAAGTTCAAAACAGAATTGAGAGAGAAAACAATCAATGCTCTTTCCTTATTGTACAATTTACATCAATTTAACTAAATAAATCAATTAACTTGTGCTTGGTCTTTAGGATTTTCCTTGATTTGATGTTGAGTAAGCCACGTGCCACCAAAACTAAATTACTGATTTAACCTGATTTACGTTGAAGCTCAATGAATGGTGTAACAGAAAAGCAGTATTGAGATGTGATTTTATTGAGGTAAAAATTATTTCCCCCTCCCACATATTTTCTTACACTGCCACTTCATAATGTACATATCCTACATATTAAAAGGCAAGCATATTTAATGAAAATCTTTTTTTCTCAGCTCGTGTACATAGCTGGGAAAATCTACGCACACTGTTAGAAATATATTTTCCTGTAGATGTGTAGAATCCCTTTATAAATTAAAATAGACCCAAAAACAAGCAAACAACTAATTTAACATTAAACAAAAATTAACATTCGGCTTATGGGTTGCCATGATGGTGACGAAATATTAAAGAAAAATCAAAAAAAATTAAAAAAATTTCAATCACATGTTTTATTTACAGCGTGGGGTGAAAATAAAGAGGTCTGTACATTACATATTTCTTGTAGAGTTTAATACTACCTCTCGTATATATACTAAATAACTATCTTAAAAGAGAAATAGTTAAAAAAATAACATAGGTAGTATTTGTAATGTAAAGAAAATACCCCCGCCGCAGCAAACCTGCCGTCTAAGCGAATTTCCATTTGGCCGAATTGATTTTCAATTGATCTATTTAAATAACATTAGGTTTAACGAGTACCTAGGTTTGCTGCTACAAGGAAACTAATAAAGTAGTGTGTTTTTAGTAAAATATTGATAGCTTACTATAAAATAAATAAATTTACCAAGTTTGATCAAAATATATCCATAAACAAGCAAACTACAACATTTTACAATATTCTCCATAAGAATAACATGGGAATTTTAAATTTACAATTTTTTTAGTTTTCTCTGTAACCAATAACCGTACAAAAACACTTTGATATACTGAATTGTTTGTTTTTTTAAGCTCTTTAAGACGGTTTAGAGAAAAATTGGGAAATTTTGTGTTTTGAGGGTAAAAAGTGAGAAAAACCAATTTTTACCCCATAAAACCCCCCATAAAACCCTGTTCCCATGGTCCGATCATGCTGGATCGCGAACTCATTCAAGTTTATCCCGCCTTACACCTTCAAACCAAATTTCATCAAAATCGGATAAAAATTACTCAAGTTATCGTGTTCACGGACACATATATATATATATAAATCTATATATATATATATATATACATATACAAAAATTTGAACGAATGGTGTTTTTGGCCTCTGGGGACATTAAAATGAAAAAGTAAATCGGTCCCGGGCCTAAGTCTTACCATGAGACCTACGGTAATAGCTACTTCCCTATAGGGAAATTCGCTAAAACCAACAATGGTAGTTGAGCAAGAATAAACTAAGGAATCACTGTATTCGTAATTAAAAGTATTGTCTATATTGACAACGAAATTGGTAAATTTATAATACGAAAAGTATGGGTAGGAAGGGAAATAAAAACCTTTGAAAATTTCTCAGCCAACGAGAAGTAGATTTATAGCTCAACATAAGGTAAAAAGGACAAGAGAGTGTTCGATTTATCAACCCTTGAAGTACAATAGGGTTTAACTGGGATTTAGGGAGGGTAAGTATTAAATTGTCCATTTTCTGTAAAGGTATTTTCTTGATCAATATCATTTTAGCCAGCATATATACAAATTTTAAAGATTAACTCAAAACTTGGAAAGTTTTTATAATACATACCTAATGTTTAAAAAAATTTAATTAAAAAACAAATTTTTCACTTATACAAATATTTAGTTATATCACTGTTTTTTGAACTAATGAGGGTAGAAAACTCCATGTATGCTTATGATAAATAGTTATAAGTGAAATAAATTTCCACAAATTCGATAGTTAAACACTATGGTATATTCCAATATAACATGTTATATGCTTTAAAATAACTAAATAATCTTATATAGTGCAATGGAAATCCTCATAATTGGTTACAGTTTTCTAATTAGAATTGACAGATTAGGTTGAATATAAACGTGTCTATTATAATCAGTTAGAAGTGGTGATTAGTGCCGATGTACAATTTAAACCCGGATATTGGACAAAACCAACTCTATTAATTACGTTAACAAACTACCCCACAATTACCACCAATGTAATTTACCAGCATGCGCTTGGTGGTATTGGTGAATTAAAAGTTCTAGGCGTAACGAAATTGATTAACAACAACCAAACAAAACCATTATGTACAGTCTTACAGTCCACAAGATCATGTGTTGTAAGAATCAACTGTTAATGTTTTTCATGTACTGTATAAACAACCAATATTTAGTGTTTATAATTATTGGTTAACCAATTTCAGTTGTACATTAAATTGTGTTGCTAAATAGCATACATGGACTATTAAAAAAAACTTTATAATTAATTTATAGGTGTATCAAAGCATAATTTAAATTCACTAGTTTCAAGTAAATACCATGTGTATCATACACAATTCTGCACTGTATATAACTACAGTATTTTATTTTAAAATACATATAGTTAAATGTAATATACTTGCACAAACTTTATATTACAAAAGTACTTATTTGTCAATATTAGGAACACAACCATACACATAAAAGGCTTGAAATAAAGTGTTCTTCAATTTTGATCGATTGTGAACAAATATAAATTAACAAATAGCATGTTTTGGGAAATGTTTCCATTTTCTAAACAATCAATGTTTAGAATCTTCTAAACCAACGTTCTATATAATCAGACTCGTTATTGCAAAATACCGCATTGAAATCAATGCATTTACAATAATATCTGTAATTGTCAAAATAAATCCATTAACTAGGACAGCTAAAATTACAAAACTATTTTAGCTTTCTGTTCTCAAACCATATTCACTAATCTTTGATAACCAGATACACGTTCTGTCAAAGCTTAGAGTAAATCAGTAAAAGCTCTAAAAGGAAGTTTCGGAATCTAGCAAACCCATCCTTTTGGTTCTACTCAAACCAAAATTTAATGTGGTAACTAATAATAATAAACAAAGACTTCCTGGCTTGACTAAAACCAACCTAATTGCCAACGTTGACTACCTATGTAATCCAGTCGTTTGCTGTATAGCTAAGACCTAAAAATAAATAAAGTACCTACCAGTTGTCTGAAGTGTAATTGTAGTCATGATTTTGAATGGATCTGTAGAATGTAGGATAATAATGTTAATATATTCTGTGGCACATTTCATGTACCACGAGTGAGAAATCGTGACAACTGGTGCTTCAATAAACCTGTACCTCAGCGCCAAGTCGTACTTAATCATAGTTATAACACTCTTACAGTGTTACACATAAGCCCTGGATCTTAGTCTAGAAACAAAGTTGCTTCACACATAACATCGATATAATAAATACCACCGCCGGTCGCAGCGAACCTGCAAACTAAGTGAATTTCCATTTACCCGGCTAGATTTCTACTCAAATATTCCATAAATATTGTCAGATTTATTTGCTACTTAAATAATATTAATTTTAGTGAGTCCTTAGGATTGCTGCTACAGGGAAGATATTGAGGAGTGATTTTTTTATTAAAATGTTGATAGCTTAGTATGCAATGAATAAAATAGCCAAATTTTAATAAAATTAACATTTAACAAGCCTATAGCATAAATGATGTTAAATGCGACTATTAAGTAAGTATATGGTTTATAAAATGAACATTATTCCTATAATTCAATAATAGACTACTAAACTCATTTCGATCAAAAATTCCAAAACTATAAATTTCATTTCGAATTATTATGTTTACTTATAAGGAAACTGTACAAGCCCTAGTCCTGTTTGTACCTATCATTGATTAAACGGATGGCAATCGTTGTGAAAAAGCGCGATTATAGTTATTCCTGATTTGTTAATATTAAACGATTTATTATTTTTTTATTGTGAATTAAAAATCTAAAGATATTAAACATTCCTATAAACGTTGAAAATTTTAAAGCTTTTGTGAAAGTTTGAAATGTCGTCTAAGTTACCAGGGAAGTTGATTGATCAGAATTAATTAGGCCTAGCGTATTGAAATTTAATCAAGCCAAGAAGCAAAGAGAAAAATTCTTTTATAATATTTTATGTTTGAAAAGTTTGTTATGTCAATGAATTTTTTAAACAATTTGTTAAGTATTTATGTGTAGTCCAAAAAAACGTATTATTATATATGTGTCTTTTAACAATTTAAGTGTTATGTAAACTGCTTAAGATTTATTCATTTTTACTAATAAACACAGGCCAATATAGATTAGATGAAACACCGAACTGAAGAATTATTTTGTAGGATTTCCAAGTAGTAACAATCTGCAACAATATCACTTTAATTTCCTTGACTTGATTTCCCTATAGACTCTAATCTTGGAATCACAGTCGTTTGTGAAATAGAGAATGGTTGTATAATGTATATAGACCCATTAAAATGTTTGTCATCTATTTTTTTATTATTTTTTTGTTTAATTATTTACCGGATTAGTACAAACATTGGTACAAGTACAACCAATAAAAAACTGTTTAATTATAATGTCAACAAAACATCGTTTATAATTGTACAGATTTTAAAAACTTACGTTTAATTAAATATGCTACATCATACGTAACTGAAATACAAAAAGAACTGTTTAGGAGAGCTTAGTTACAAAACTAGTTCAGTGCTTGACCACTTCAGTTACAACAGTGTTATATTTGAACGTGTCCTAGTTATCACATTGTTAGCTCACTGTGCACTACTTGTGTTGCCCAGGTACAAAACCTTCAATTGGGCAAAATGGAAATATGCAGCTCTTTTGGTATATAAATGCATTTCTCTCTGTTTACCTCATTAATTGTTATTTTCACGTTAGTTGCAAACTATTCCTGATGCAGTTTTTTTTTGTTGATGTGATTTTAATTGTCTTTTTCTTCGTTTTGACATAAAAATATCAAACTCTGCCAATAGTTTTCACGCACATCTAATTATATTAACTTTGTAACTTTATACACCCTGAAAAAATTTAAGATTAGATCTGATCTGAGTATTTTTGTTTTAAAATACAAAAATTATGTTTACAGAAAGTATAAAAACGTTCAGTTTTAACCCTGTGGTCAACAGTTTAGTTAAATTTGCCTAACCGAAAAAACTGGGTCAACTCATAAACGTTTCTATAGGCAAACACATGTATAGACAGTGGTTCATTCTGCAACCGAAGTTGTTTTCTCAATTATCAAGCATTAGATTAATCAGACCATTGGATTCAGATAACCTTTCAAAATACGATTTTTGTCGTTAGTGTTTCTGACAATATTTTGGGCGTTCATTAATTACAATTAAAAACATTTACATGAATTTCTACACTTTTTTGTAATTAAGTATATATATTTTTTATATTGAATTAAATATAGGTATTTATTTTTATGTTTCTTTATCTAAAAGATAATGTATTGGCATTTAGTACTTTGAAATTTAGAATTAGATCACATAAGTTTGTCAATATCTTCATAATCTTGGTGTCTTGGTGGACTCTAAGCTTAGCTGGCGGGATATTCCGAACGGCGGACAAGGCCGCTAATATAAGGTGATCTCTTCTCTTATAGCCGGTTAATGGCCAATGTCGGAGGTCCTCGTTCCAGTCGCAGAAGGCTGTTGATGTCTACAGTTCAGTCTGTGCTCCTGTATGGTGCGGAGGTGTGGGCAGACGCGCTCAATAAGGAGGTGTATAGGATGCGGCTTGCCAGAGTGCAGCGTCAGGCAGCACTCAGGGTAGCATCCGCCTACCGAACAGTGTCTGAACCTGCCATCTTGGTGGTTGCTGGAGTAATCCCCGTCAAACTTTTGGCGGCGGAGAGGAAATCGATTTATCAGCGGCGTGGAGAGGACCATGCAAAAATGGAGGAGCGCAACCGCACCTACCAGCTCTGGCAGGAGAGCTGGGAACAGGAGTCGCGGGGACGCTGGACCAGGAGACTGATTCAGCAAGTCCAACCATGGGTTGACCAACGGTATGGTGAGGTGGACTATTACCTTACCCAGTTTCTGACAGGTCACGGGCTTTTTCGGTCGTACCTGTTTAGGATGGGCAAAGCCGTGTCACCCGATTGCATCTACTGCCCAGGCACTCCCGACGACGCGGAGCACACCTTCTTCCGCTGCCAGCGTTGGGAAGGTTCCCGCCTGGAGGCTGAACAACATGTAGGGCAGTTTTTGGTGGACACGGTCAGTCCGATGATGACGGAGGGTGAGGACAATTGGACCTGTATGTCACATTTCGTCCAGGATATTCTCCGCACAAAGAAGCTAGAGCTTGACCGAGATGCAGTCTAGGTCATAAAGAAATTGAATGCCAGAAACGGCGCGAGCCCTGAAGTAATGTGACAAACAATCCCAGGTCTGTGTCCAACAGAGTAGAGGGGGCTTTTTAGGGAGTAGTCTGACAAGCTCAGGAGTCTCACACTACAGGCTGGCTACCTGTGTGCGTAAAAGCATTTTTACCTCCTCTCCCTTAAAAAAAATAAAAATAAAAATAAAAAATATCTTCAAAATAAATAATAAGATTTGTGGTTGAATTAGTAATTTATCGTGTAATAAAGGCCTTGTATAAGCCTTCAAAGCACTTAAGCACTAAAAAAAATATTTATTAAATGTGTTTGATAATTCAAAAGGCTTCGTGCTCTCACAGTCACAAAGAAGCACTTAAATGAAAACTCGTCGCGCTATTAATTGACACTCTAATTAGAAGATCAGTTCAGAAAGCCCTTTGTCACTTTTTACATCATGGGTTGCTATTAGGCTACAAAATATATTCGTCGAGTACTGAAACTTAACCTTCATGGAATGGATGGCTGAAGTGCACCGGGACAAAGTCAATCGATAAATGGAATGGATACATAAATACCGTACTAATTTAATTGAGTACATTACACTATGAATGTTGCGACATTTTGTATTTAAGCAAGCTCCACATTGAACCCTGAACATTTTGTTATAAAATCAAAATGTGAATAAACATTCAGGTCAAAATATAAAAAAACATAAGGTTTTGGACACACACTCTCTGTATTGTGGTGTAGGTAATACAAATTATATTGATTCTACGGCAAGAGTACATCTGATTGCTGTATACTTTTAGTGGAGTTATTAATTTAATTTAATAATTCAGTAAACCGTAATTCTATTTTAAAATAACTTCTTGATCAGCATTGTACGTGTTATTAAATTTACGGAAAGTAAATAAAAGCAACGTCTTATAGCACTTAAAACATATATTTATGCTTATACTGTCACTCAAGACGGTAAATATTCATAAACAAATTGTAAGTGGTGATTAATTTCTATTGGACACTCCAATCATCATCAGACCCAATGACAAATGATTAAATTTTTAATCACATCCACCTCTAAACGATCCAATGATACGTGTATGTTGTTCCAGGGGGATTAAGTGTTCATCTCATTTCAAGTCAAAACAGTAGAGCGTTCTGTAGGATTAACCTTCTACAAGCTGTTTAAACTTTATATCGAGTTGTTAGAATAACGATGCTGTACGTTTTGTGGCAACAATATGTATGTTACAGGATGTTCGTGTTTAATTTATTTATTTATTTAGATAACAATATTTGAGTTATTTATAATGAGGTTAATATGTTTTGTTATGAAGCTACTTTATGATATGAGATTAACTTTGCCGTTAAGAAATAATAAATATATTTTTGAGTAAACTATTAATCTCATTGGTCACTTATTTTAACAAGAACTACAGTTGACTAAAAACAAATGAATTCTCCAAACTCCAAGGTCTTTAAGCTTAAGACTCATTAAAATATATCTTTAAGCTATCTCACAAAGAGAAAAAATAAAGCAGTAGTGTTTGTTGCAAGCACTTGGTGGGGCAGTAGGATATATTGCAACATATAAGGAAATTTATGTTAAGGAAATATGATTTCTTGTGGTATATTATATTGCCAGCCCCTAACCAAATAGATATAGCACGAATCGATCGATTCAACTTCTTAGAAAAAATGTTACAAGTATGAGATATTAGCTCAACATTAGTTACCAAGTCCAGAATGATTATAAGTACGTTTAAATAGGAATTTGCATATTTTTCACTGTACAAGTTTTAATAAGGGAAGCTATTCGATATAAATAGTAAATGTTAAGTTGGTTAAGGTGGTATTTGAACTTGGATCCTTTGATCACAAGTTCCACACTTTGAGGTTAAATTGATACCATGAAATATAATGGAAATCAATTATAAATTTAAATCTACTTACGTAGGTACGCCAGAAGATGTCAAACGAATCCATTTTTTACGTAAACATAACATCGTTTGCTACCTTCTGGCGTACCCATGTAAGTAGATTTTAATGTATTAAGTAGAACAAATAAATTTGTCGACTCTATGAAACAACAACAAAAATTAAATATACTAACATAAATGTAGCTAACAAAATAAATTCCGCACCAAGTCAAGGGGTTATTGAGATCCTGGGCAAACTGTTGCCAGCTTTTTCCTTTCTTAATATATTTTACTTATAGATGGTGTACAGAAGATAATATAATATGTTTTAATATAGACATCACCGTAATGTTTAACTTATATATGTTGAGCATTGCCGGATTTACAACTAAAAGGAAAGATGTGTGTAATAATGCATGTAAGCAGTATGTAAGTAAGTTTATGTATATAAGCAGTATGTAAGTTCAATTTATCCCCAACACAACATGTAATATGTTTTTCCTACAGTCACCCGACAAAGTTGGCTTCCCTGTACTGTTTATAGTACAGAAAGCTGCTAATTGCTGCATATTTATACTTTGCCGTACGGTTTATACTTTGCCGCACGGTTTATACTTTGCCGCACATCAGGATTCCAACCAAACAACACAAAACAGCGTGGTTTTATCATGCACGTAATCCGTGTACGCTTGGAAATAGGTTGGCAACACTTAAAGATAATAATACTATGAACAGCTGATTGACTATTATAACTACGATTTAACCTGTCATTTCGTGTTTATAGTTTTGGTATTTCTGAACTTTCTGGACTTTTCTTTTAAACGTTTTTAAAACATTCCTACGGTCTTAATAAACAAGAAAATACCTTTAAAGCATTTTTTTTAGGCGCGGAAACCACTTCAAATTACAAAAACATACGGAACTATATTCTCAAAAGACGGAGCACATTTCTTGCCGAGGAAAAATAGCGGAGTGATACGGACCACGGGTACTACTTTCTCCAGGGCACCATTTGTGTAATTGTGTTGCTAGCTGAACCTAAAAACGTGTTGTATAGTGTTTGAAAGACTAATTATTTATGTTTTATAGTGACTGTAGGAAAAATATAATGTGTAACACGAGTGAAAAAGGCCTTTGCTGCACTCGAGATCATTCCGCACTCGCCTGCGGCTCGTGCGTAAACATTGCTCTCGTGTGCAGCAAAGTGCCACTTTCACCACTAGTTACACAAATAACTATTTCACCACACTATGGTGTTTTTGTTAATTGGTGGCTGTAAGTTAGGTTTTGCTGGCCAAGACAGCAGTTATCGTCATTTGGGTACCGAGCAGGTTTTCACATCCCTAGGGCCGCAAAATCAGCTGCCCGCTTACTTTCTTAAAACATAAGTGCATATTAAATAAACAATCAGTGTCCATAGCATTGCAATATAATTGTTTTATTGTCACCGCTGCCTAGCAACTATTTATTATTACTTTTGCTGATTCCTCAAATTATTTCTTCACATAACCTTAAAGTTGTAGTTGTTTTGACTATCAGTGTGCATTATTATTGTGGTGAATAGTGGTAATAGGACATAGTGTGGTGAAAAATAGCAATCGTGCCACGGACCGAAATGGTTTTGCCTGCTCGGGATAGTTTTTAAGTTCGAGACGAAGCCGGCAAACCTCATTTTCGGCCCTAGGTACGAAATATACTATTAAATAAGTACACTATGTATTTAAACTGCTTATTCAGCTGTGTTCTAAGTAAAAAAAAACTGTATACAACTTGTTATTTATGTGGGGTGTCAACTTTAGTATTCAATGTTAATTATGTTCACCAACTACAAACAGCTTCCACTGTTCTATTGGTTATTGAGTCTGTATCTAGTCAGCCCTCTTTATTAAAAGTTGATCATTCATGATTGGGCTAAGACCCTCATTAGGAGCAGCTTTGTTCCTAGCATCTGCTGATCTCCTCTCAGTTTTAATCAACTTTATTCATTTTTAACAATGGTAATTCGAACAAAAAGGATGAGTTTTACAATTGCAGCTTATATAATAGGTTTTAATTAGCTGACTCCATCGGCTAGTAAGTGTTTTACTATTTTAGGCCTCACCAAAATTTACTTTGAAGTTAAGAACTTATTTGTGTTGTTGCAAACATAAATGTTAGAGGAGACATAATTTTTGGACCCACAGATTGGTATGGGTAAGGATTCCATAAAAATAAACCCTTCACCGCAAACCTGCAGACTATGAGAATTTCCATTTACCTGGCTGGATTTTCACTCAAATATTCCCTTAAAATATATTATATTAAAATATTCCCATATATACACGCTTACACATATATACACACATTTGAACAAATGGTATTTTTGGCCTCTGGGGAGCCCACAACAGGAAATTAAATCGGCCCCGAAGTTAGGTCTTACCATGAGACTTACGGTAATAGCTTATTCCCTATATGGGAAATTCTCTAACAAGTAACGTTAAAATTTAGTATATTTTCCCTGGAATTATATCCATAGTGACATCATAACATGTTAGTACACTAAACACTTATACATACAGAGTATTCTACAAACATCTTGTTACTAAAACAATTTATTTTAACTGTGAACAATAGAAACTAACACACAAATAATAAGTAAGTAATGTTTTAAGAAAGAAGTAGACCTACTTTTATCTTGTTGGTTTGGAAGTATAAATGATTAGATAACGTAAATATTTTGAAATGGGATTTGATATGCATATCACAAACAAACAACAATATGTAAGCCAAAAGCTCCTAACAATGAGTTTTGTATGGAAAACAATGGTATGTGAAAGAGTCCGTGTTATCGATAACTTTGCAATTCCGCTAGCTTAGCTTTCGTCTGACGTCATTTTGTGATTTATTCATGTTTGGTTAAAAGTATTCCTTTATCTGTGTATAATCATATGTCATATTATGTTATTATTGTTATTGTTTACATTTGAATTTGTACACAGATTGAGTTCAGTAATAAAGATACTTTTGTCTATTAAACATAGGACTTAATTCATCAATTGCAATGGGCCTCATCAAGAGAATATCTATTGATGCAGTAAGCAAAATACCCGACGTACAAACACTGGTTGAAGAGAATAAAGATGTATTTGTAAACCAAGGTTGTTTTCCTGAAGTACTAAAACTGAAACTTAAGGAAGGGGCTGTTCCAAGAAGTTCACCTGCCCGTAGAATACCTAACAAATTAATGGATCCTCTTAAGCAGAAGCTGGATTCTTTGGTATCAAGAAACATAATTGAGAAATGTGAATCTGGAGAATGGGTACACAACCTTGTTATAGTGGAAAAACATAAAACTGGAGATTTGAGAGTTTGTCTAGACCAAAAGGAATTGAATAAAAGTTTGATTCGAGACTATGTTTTAATCCCAACTCTTGATGAAATAACCACTAAGTTGGCTAAGAAAAAATACTTCTGTGTGTTTGATTTGAAGGATGGGTTCCATCAGGTTCCCTTGGATCCAGAGTCTTCAAAACTGTGTACATTTAGCACTCCGTTTGGCACTTATCGTTATTTACGGGCACCATTTGGTCTCTCAGTTCTTCCGGAGTACTTTCATGAAACAACATCAAAGTTTTTTAGTGACGTTAAGGGGGTTGTAGTGTACTTTGATGATATACTGTGTGCAGCAGAAACAAAAGAAGAGTTGTACAAAATTGTACTTGAAGTTATCAATGTGGCAAGGAAAAACCACATTCAACTGAATAAGGATAAAATTCAATACTTTGTTGAAAAAGTGCGATTTTTAGGACAAGAATTTGATTGTAATGGTGTTAAACCTGACTGTGAAAGAATCAGAGCTATTAATGAACTGGAAATACCTAAGAATAAGACAGAACTTCAACGAATTTTAGGCACTGCGAATTATCTTAGGCCTTTCATTCCTAACTTAGCAGAGCACTGCTCATTCTTTCAAGATTTGTTGAAAAAGAATGTAGTTTTTCAGTGGACCCCCGAACACAGTCGTCATTTGGATAAACTGAAGGAAACTATTACAGCGGCTGCTTTACTTAGTCCCTTTGATTTTGATTCTCCAATAACTATTCAAGCAGATGCAAGTAACTATTCTCTTGGTTGTTCCTTGTCCCAAAATGGGAAGCCTGTTATGTTTGGATCCAGGTCACTTACTGAAAGTGAAAAGAACTACGCACAGATTGAGAAAGAGCTACTCGCAATTGTATATGCTTTTGAAAAGTTTCATAACTTAGCCTATGGACACTTCAGAATTGAAGTACAAACGGACCATTCTCCTTTGCTATCAATTTTCAATAAGCAAATTCATCAAATAAAGAACAATCGTTTAAGAAGGTTGCGGCTGAAGTTACTTAAGTACTCATTCACTGTGAATTTTGTTCCAGGAAATAAACTATATGTTGCAGATCTTCTTTCAAGACAGTGTGCTCCTACAAAATCACAAGAAGATGAAAGTATGTTGGATGTTGTTCACTCAGTTCATGAAGTTACAATAAATGTAAAAACAATGGATCAGTACATAAAATCTACAAAAATGAAGACGAATCCTTATACAAAGTTATGCAGTTTTATCAAGAAGGTTGGCCCAGCAAAGTTTCGCCAAATAACCATGAACTAATGCATTATTTTAGAATACGAAATGACCTAACAGTTCAAGATGGATTAGTGTATTTTAACGAAAGGTTGATAGTACCCCCATCTATGCGAAGATATACTTTACAGACACTCCATGAAACTCACTTGGGATTCAACAAGTTAAAGAAGAAAGCTCAAGAACTTGTTTACTGGCCTGGATTAGTTTCAGATTTGAAAAATCTTATTGACAGCTGTGCTACTTGCGGGCAAAATTGAAAGAGCCACTTCAACCTCATGAAGTTTTTGACATGCCTTTTTACAAGGTAGCAGCAGACATAGCCGATTTCGACAATCAAAGTTATTTAGTGTTAATAGATTATTACTCAAGATGGATTGAAGTTGAGCGTATTCGAGATAAAAAAGCAACAACTGTCATTGCAGCATTGAAGCCAATTTTTGCTCGTTTTGGAATACCAAGTATTTTTGTAAGTGACAATGTCCCATTCAACTCTCAAGAATTCATTGAATTCAGTAAATTGTGGAAGTTTGAAGTAAAGTTTACTAGTCCCCATTATCCTCGCAGTAATGGACTCGCGGAGAAAGCAGTAGGCATAGTTAAGTCAATGTTGCAAAAGTCAAAGCATGAAAAGTCAGACTTTAGTTTATATCTTCTAAATTATCGGTCATCTCCAGTTGCGAATCTTAGGTATTCTCCTTCGCAACTACTTCAAAGTAGAGTTCTGAACACTAAGTTACCTGTAATACCATCAAAACTTAAACCACGGATTATTGATGATAAAGAAGTGACAAGCAAACTTGGCCAGGGTATGCAGTATAATAAAACAGCACTAAATAAAGCCAGTGTTTTCATGAAGGGACAAAAAGTGTTGATCAGGAATGTTACCAACCTTCAGTGGGAAGAAGGTATAATAGTTGATGTGTTGGGAAACAGATCATACATTGTTGAAGTAAATGGAAGAAAGTTGCGTCGTAATTCGTGGTATATTCGACCCTTCATTGAACGTACCAGAACCAGGATAGTCAAAGCTCCAAAAAAATTAGGTTTGTGAAAAGGGGCATATTTGGTTAAAAGTATTCCTTTATCTGTGTATAATCATATGTCATATTATGTTATTATTGTTATTGTTTACATTTGAATTTGTACACAGATTGAGTTCAGTAATAAAGATACTTTTGTCTATTAAACAATTCACAAAAGTAACAACCGCATAAATCACAAAAAAAATGGCCGGAAACATGTCTTTTTACAGACTTTTTAAATCCATTTTTATTTATATTAGTTTTTATTAATTTTATGAACATATTATTATCAACATATTATGTTATATAATGTTTAATGAACATATAACATATTATTTTTATTTATAAATTTTTATTATAATAACTTATATCGGTTTTTAATCGTGCACAAAAATTTACATAGGCCTACAAATCTACAATGTATATAGAATGTTTTTTTTTTTTTAGTTAAAGATATAAGCGATAAAATAGAATCTAGTTTTATACTTTTACAAACCTAATATTCATTAAGTTTTATTAGAAAAGTTTGATTTTTAACTGATTTTCATATGGAAACCTTACATTTAAATATAGTTCAAAAGGATGCCATGGATATCCCAGTTAATGTTGAGTAGCTGTAATTCTTTTTAATATCCATTTATTTTAATAATATGAACTTTTGCTGAGTTTTTAATCAAACATTGTTCATTATCTTTAATGAACAGGCAGAACGTATGTTACTATATATAATTACATATATATACAGTTTATTAGTTTGAAATCAATTCAAATGAAATTCATTTATATTTTATATAATGAGATCAAAACACATGCCATTGTTAAGGGCTGCCTCCTCTTGTATTGTTAAGCTGACCGTTTGATGTAGACATTATTTTCTCTCGCCATTACAGTGCTTCAATTTATATTGTGCCGACACGTCTTTTTAGTTGCTCATTTGATAACAATCAACCAAATATATAGTACCTCCTAATAATAAGTTTAAATGTTCCTATAACTCAAGTAGGAGTACTCATTGAGTATTTTAAGACCAAGACATATAAAATAACTACCATACAAATGGAGTTTGGTATCATTGATTTCATACAAGTCCTAAAAAACCCCATAATTATTGTTTATTCGTGCATCAGGTACGCCCGATAATAATAATCAATAGCTCACATGAAAGCTGGTATTTCACCGAAGTTTCTTGGATCAAAACATATAGGATAATAGAACTGGTGAATCTCCATTAAAGTAAGAATTCAAAATTTTGGCCAGTAGGTGAATGATTGATGATGCATAATGGCAAATCTGTGCGTTCATACCTTTAATTTGAGACCAAAATTATGAAAACTGGACGGGTATGAAAGCCGGCCCTACTCGGAAGAAAATCCTAGTTTTTTTGCGAATTTCCCTATAGGGAAAATAGCTATTTCCGTAGGCGAGGTGAGACCTAGAGCCGGGGCCGATACAAATTTTTCATTTTGATGTCACTAGAGACCAAAAACACTATTTGTTCAAATTTATATATAGGCCTATAGATTGTGAACGCGATAACTTAAGTAACTTCTCTTTTCTTTGACGGAGTAAGGCGGGATAAACTTGAATGAGTTCGCGAACCAGCATGCTAGGACTGTGGGAACAGGGTTTTAAGGGGGGTTATATGGGGAAAAGTGGGTTTTCTCATTCTCCCCCTCAAAACACAACATTTCCAAAATTCTCTCTTGACCATAATAAAGATCGTAAAAAGATTTTTAGAATACCAAGAGGTGTTTTTTTACGGTTATTGGTTACTGAGAAAATCCAAAATATTTAAAATTTAAAATTCCCATGTTATTCTTGTGGAGAATATTGTAAAATGTTGTTTGTAGTTTGCTTGTTTATGGAAATATGCTGATCAAACTTGTCATATTTATTTATTTGGGCCACTAATATTTTACTTAAAAACACACATGTTATTAACGTCCCTGTAGCAGCAAACCTAGGTACTCGTTAAACCTAATGTTATTTAAATAGATTTAATTAAAATTCAATTCAGGTAAATGGAAATTCGCTTAGTCTGCAGGTTTGTTGCGGCAGGGGTATTTAGTATATAGATTCCACACAACTAACTATAACCGGCTGTCCATAATGACAATGTCCCATTTTACATTTAATGAGGTTTTAATTTAATGAGGGTAATGAGGGGGCAAAATGAGAAGTTTGTGTAGGTGTAATATTTCGTAATTTTGTATTTAAATGCAATTACTAGTAGCTGCAGCTTTGGATGGTTTTCAAACTAGCTCATTGCGTAGGAGACAAAATAATCTCTCTTGATTTGTTGTGTTTACAGCATTGCAGTATGTACGTTACTTTTTAATAAAAAAATAAATCCTGCTAATACTATTTTATTTAAATAACATCTTATGTTCATACACTATTTTTTTAGTCAACGTTGTTTAGCTACAATTAATGTATTTGTAAATTCCTCAGCAAAATACAATTTTTTTAAATGTTGTGTTAATGCGTAAAATTATTGTTTTCTAGGAAATTTAAACTAATAAAATATTATTTTTCAGGAGTAATTGCAGTATTTCTCTTTCGGAAACTCAAAGTTTACAGAGTTTCTTTTACAAAATTGCCTCGTGACCTTATCGCCTACCAATTAGAAACTAATTAAAGTTTGTGTTATTCAATAAAGTTTTCAACTAACTTTACCATTACGAAACAATAAATGGTTAAATATTGATTGTTCAAAGTGGATTCTTTTAGTAGTTTAATTTCCCATGGATGTTTTACAAGCTTTTTGTATACATTAAAAATGAGCTGCGCACGTTAGTTATATAATAGTCGTTCTGAAAATAAATTGTTGTTTTTCCAATTACAAATAAAACCGCAGCTTTTTGATTGTTTTAAATAAGCAAAGTAGTCTCTTATCGGTTTTCGAATTGTATAGGCTAATAATTATAATTAATATTTTTCTGGCTGAAAGACCGTCTGATTTTATTCATTAACAAGACTATAGGTCAATCTTAACTTTTATATTCAAACCTTTCACAAAAATACAGCTTTAATTTTAACTTTTAAAATACTATTTTAAAGGGACCACGTTTACAGAATCAATTAAATAAAATTATAATTGCGACAAGTATTAGGAAACGTTGTAAGTTACTAAAGCCCTTTTTTAATCAACTTTTCGTAATGAGTTAAGTCTGACAGGAATCCTTAAAGTACTTCAACATTGTAATCACAAATCATGGTAGCCATTTAATCAGTTCCTGGACTTCCAATTTCTAAACTGCAAACATTTAACAACCAATCGCCTACCTCTGTTGACCAGGAAAACACTTAACGATTAATTGATTTGGCCTCTTTGGTCTTGTGTAAACCAAAATAGCACAAGCCTTATTGTGTATAATTCTTCACAAAATATTTAGTGTCGTAGATTTTCGTGTGAAAAAATAGCTCGGTTTAATCATAGACAAAAATATATTAATATAGACCGTCAGCTGTGCTGTGGTTACCATAGGTTCTGGCGTACATCGCTAGGAGCACCATGTACTTACGGCGTACGCGCTACGTAACTACACGGTGCTACCAGCGGTATGCGCCACAACCTATGGTAACCATGGTAACCACAGCATCGCTGAGAGTCTATATTTAATTCTTTTTGTCTAAGGTTTAATGTAGGACGGCCCATTAAAACTTGAATGATGCAAAATGAATATGCATCGGTATATACTGGGAAGTAGACCGTTGTCACATAGCACGACAGAGCATAGTGAATTCATGTAATTCAAAAATCTATATAATTCACCGTCCAATTACTGTATACTTTTAATGTTTACTAGGTGAAACCCCTCGAAATCATCGGTCACTCTTGAGCTTTCAGGCAAAATAAAATAACTATCAGTGGATGATAAATAGCTCCAGTTTCGGAGCAATTAATTTGTTGTTCGTGATTCAGTAGCCTGCTTTAGGCACGTCCGATCTTAGTAATCAATAACTCAAATGCTGGTATTCCGCTGAAGGTTCTTAGACCAAAACATATAGGATAACGTAATTAGAATGGAGTATAGATACAAGTATCTAAAATTAAATTAGCACATCCGAGAAAAAATCAAATTTATGTTCTTTTTAAATTCAATAACACATCTTGAACTTAACTTATTCAAACGATCAATATCTCAAATGAAAGCCTTTACATCTAGGAGCATTTAAAGACCGAGACATATGAAATAACTAAAATAAAATTGAGTTATGTATCATTGATACATACATAATTGATACATGAATGATGATCAACTCCAACAAAATTATAATTGTTGTTGATTCGTAATGCGGCAGCGTGCTTCAGGTACGTCCGATTTTGATAATCAATAGCTCAAATGAAAGCTGGCATTTCACTGAAGGGTCTTAGACCAAAACATATATAATAATAGATCTGGTCAAACGTATTATTAATTCAAGTAAAAATTAAAAAAACAAATTAATGTTTTGTAGTTGAGTAATACTGTAAATAGATTAATTATGATGCTTGATGGCAAAAATGTGTGTGCATACCTTTAATTTAGGACCAAAATTATGAAAATTGGTTGGGTAGAAGAGCCAAACGAACTCGAAAAAGTAAAACCAATTTTAACTCATATAAGAAATGTACAGGAGGAAAGTTGCTTTTATGCCTAGCTAGAAATACTGCAGATAAACAAATCCCTTGGTGGTAGATCTGTGCGTGCACACCTTTAATTTAAGACCAAAATTATGAAAGTCGTCGGGTAGAAGAGCCAAAGTCACTCGGAAAAACCCCAATAATGTTTAATATATCAATATCTTTTATTTGCTCATGAATCACATTATATTATACTCACAACTATACTTTGATACTGTACACAGACACCAACAAACTGGTTAAATTATTGTTCAGTACCTGGGGACCGAGCTTTTTTTTTTTTTTTTTTTTTTTTTTTGCTCGGGGGAAATCATTAGTTCACTCTGAAAGCAACTTAGTATTGGAGATACATAAATCCATTCCCAAACTCTAAACGGCTCGCCTTTACCACCATTTCCTACGTCATGGACCTGTTTCCCTCCATTCCCATTGCATTTAAAGATTGCAGATACCTTAATCTAATCGTCATAAACAGTTCCCACACTCCGGACTACCTGTTTCCCTCCCTTTCCATAGCATTTTAGGATTGCAAATACCTTAATCTAATTGTCATAAACAGTTCCCACACTCCGGACAGCTCACCTAGACTACTTCCTTCACCACTTCCAACGTCGCGGACCTGTTTTCCTCCCTTTCCATAGCATTTTATGATTGCAAATAACTTAATCTAATCATCATAAACAGTTCTCACGCACCAGACAGCTCGCCTTGACTACTTCCTTCACCACTTCCTGCGTCACGGACCTGTTTCCCTCCCTTCCCATAGCATTTTAGGATTGCCCATACCCTTATCTAATCGTCATAAACAGTTCCCACACTCCGGACAGCTCGCCTTGACTACTTCCTTCACCACTTCCTATGTCGCGGACCTGTTTTCCTTCCCTTCCCATAGCATTTTAGGATTGCAAATACCTTAATCTAATCGTCATAAACAGTTCCCACACTCCGGACTACTAGCCTTGACTACTTCCTTCACCACTTCCCATGTCGCGGACCTGTTTTCCTCCCTTCCCATAGCATTTTAGGATTGCATATATCCTAATCTTATCGTCGTAAACAGTCCCCACACTCTGGACTGCTCGCCGTTACTACTTCCTTCATCACTTCCTACGTCACGGACCTGTTTCCCTCTATTCCCATAGCATTTTATGATTGCCTTTATTACTTCCTTCACCACTTCCTACGTCGCGGACCTGTTTTCCTTCCTTCCAATATCATTTTAAGATTGCAGACACCTTAATCTAATCGTCATAAACAGTTCCCACACTCCGGACTATTCGCCTTGACTACTTCCTTCACCACTTCCTACGTCGCGGACCTGTTTTCCTTCCTTCCCATAGCATTTTAGGATTGCAGATACCCTACGTAATTCTACCCTAATAATTTCTACTTAATTAGATTTTTGTTGGCAGTTCAAACTACAGTAAACTCGTTTTTAGGTAGCTCGTTTTTTTTACTCGTTGTAAATGAACAATTTACAACATTTGAAGAAAATCGTCGGAGCCGTTTTCGAGATCTTTGTGCAAGGAAGCAAGCAAACATTGCTCATATTAGAGTATAGGATTAAACCACATGAGGTGACCAAACCACTAAAATACGTAGCTAATTTGTGATGTTGGTTAACACATCCAAGTCTTGTTCTGTCACATAAACCCTAAACACGAAAATTATATTCCTCATTTAATTGTACTAGGCCAAACATAAATTGTATCATTTTATGGTACATTTCACAGTCTGCAGATGGTTATTTGTTTCTTTTAGTACAATTTATCTTTGTTGATATAAATACCACGATTTCAATTAAAGGTATATTTTGATTTTTCAAAATTATTTAAAACTACTTCAAACTGCAAGTTGATTCATAATTCTGTTTCTTGTGTTTCATATGTCTAGTTGAGAGAATTTAGTCGAACAAAAGATGTTTTATATAAAATATGTAAAACTATGAAATTTACGGAGTTTGATAGTGGGATTTATTCATAAGGTCCCTTGTATTAATACAGTTGACAAAAATGAAACTCAGGGAACTAGCTGGTCTAGTAAGATCCGGCTTCGGAGTCTGAGGTCCCGGGTTCAAATCCCACCAATTACCAATGGATTTTATCAATGTGATAATGCCACAAAACTCTTAGACTACTCTTAGAAGTAATGTGTAAAACAGTTTCGGGCTAGAACATAGCGTCCTAAGACGTGAAGGTGGGGCAAAAAACACAAAAGGTTTCTACTCAGTATAACGTTGTACTCCTGGCAAGAAGTGGTGGACGAGTCTCTTAGATTTGTAAATATTACCACCACCCCCACCATTTGTATATATTTAGTGTTTATTTATTGGTGTAGTAGTATACAAAATCCATCCAACCATGGTCAAAGCTAAAGACACAAGTATTCAAAAGTAAACAACCAACGTTACTTTGTCTTTCTAAACTATAAGTTCGATAATAATGTGCAGCGCAACTATGCATGTTCAGTGAGGAAGTTGTAGGTAGAACATCTACTACTTGTCTACACTTGTACTTCTGCGTCAAGTTGTCCGTAATAACCATATGTAGTGAGCTTGGCTTGGGCAAGTTGTTATATATCGTGGGGAGCTAGTTGGTCTAGTGTTAGAGCGCGAGGCTTCGGTGCCCAAGGTGTCGGGTTCAAATCCCGCCAATCACCAATGGATTTTATCTATGTGATAATGCCGCAACACTCTATACTAGCCTGAAGTAATTTACAAAACAGTCTCTGGCTAGAAGTAGCGTCCTACGATGTGAATGTGGGTCAGAAAGAATATTAAATAAAAAATTGAATATAACCGCGTCACGAAAGAAATGAATAGTTTAAGCTATTGTTATAATCCATACAAATCCAAAGAGAAAATAGGAGTTGAGAGCTCATCCAATATGAATTTAGTCTGTAATGGAACTGGTTAGTAAATATATTCATTGCAGAATGTGAATTTAGGTATTTAGGTTGGTCCATGAAGAGGTTGGTTGCTATTTTTATGAATTCATATACAAGATGAATCGAATACTCTATGTTTCATTGCTGCAACAAAAGGATATGTCGTATAACGAGTCCCGATTGGTTCCGACCAATGAGAACAAAATGGCGGAACATCAAAACATTGTAAGTTTTGTGAAAGTTAATTTATTAAAAAATTCATTTCAAATATGTTGAGGCCTTGTGCAGTGTTACCTAAGTAAAATAAAATTAATTAAAGTGATAGAATAGTGGTTAAAAATGAATGAAATTATTTTGACTCTTTACTTTATTTAAACTTATGTCCATAAATGGCTATGCTCCCCCCCCGTTTTTCCGCTATCCCGTTTTTCCAAATTATTTTTCCCCTTTTCCAAATTATTTTTCCCTTTTTCCCAACTCTTTCCCCTTTTTCCCAACTCTTTTCCCTTTTTCCCAACACTTTTCCCTTTATCCCGTTTTTCCAAATTATTTTCCCTTTTTCCCAACACTATTCCCTTTATCCCGTTTTTCCAATTTGGAAAAACATCTAAATTGAAAAAAAAAATAATTTATTTTTCCCTTTTTCCCAACTCACTTTTCCCTTCTTCCAAACTCTTTTCCCATTTTCCCATCTCTTTTCCCTTTATCCCGTTTTTCCAAATTATTTTTCCCTTTTTCCAAACACTTTTCCCTTTTTCCCAACACTTTTCCCTTTTTCCCAACTCTTTTCCATTTTTCTCAATTCTTTTCCCTTTATCCCTTTTTTCCAAATAATTGTTCCCTTTTCCCCAACACTTTTCCCTTTATCCCGTTTTTCCAAATTATTTTTCCCTTTTTCCCAACTCTTTCCCCTTTTTCCCATCTCTTTTCCCTTCATCCCGTTTTTCCAAATTATTTTTCCCTTTTTCCCAACACTTTTCCCTTTTCCCATCTCTTTTCCCTTTATCCCGTTTTTCCAAATTATTTTTCCCTTTTTCCCCAAACTTTTCGATTTATCCCGTTTTCCCTCATTATTTTTCCCTTTTTCCCATCACTTTTCCCATCACTTTTCCCTTTATCCCGTTTTTCCAAATTACTTTTCCTTTTTTCCCAACACTTTTCCCTTTATCCCGTTTTTCCAAATTATTTTTCCCTTTTTCCAAATTATTTTTCCCTTTTTCACAACTCTTTCCCCTTTTCCCCAACTCTTTTCCCTTTTTCCCAACTATTTTCCCTTTATCCCGTTTTTCCAAATTATTTTTCCCTTTTTCCCATCACTTTTCCCTTTTTTCCAACACTTTTCCCTTTATCCCGTTTTTCCAAATTATTTTTCCCTTTTTCCCATCACTTTTCCCTTTTTTCCAGCACTTTTCCCTTTATCCCGTTTTTCCAAATTATTTTTCCCTTTTTCCAAATTATTTTTCCCTTTTTCCCAACTCTTTTCCCTTTTTCCCATCTCTTTTCCCTTCATCCCGTTTTTCCAAATTATTTTTCCCTTTTTCCCAACACTTTTCCCTTTTTCCCAACTCTTTCCCCTTTTCCCCAACTCTTTTCCCTTTTTCCCAACACTTTTCCCTTTATCCCGTTTTTCCAAATTATTTTCCCTTTTTCCCAACACTTTTCCCTTTATCCCGTTTTTCCAATTTGGAAAAACATCTAAATTGAAAAAAAAAATAATTTAGTTTTCCCTTTTTCCCAACTCACTTTTCCCTTCTTCCAAACTCTTTTCCTATTTTCCCATCTCTTTTCCCTTTATCCCGTTTTTCCAAATTATTTTTCCCTTTTTCCCAACTCTTTCCCCTTTTTCCCATCTCTTTTCCCTTCATCCCGTTTTTCCAAATTATTTTTCCCTTTTTCCCAACACTTTTCCCTTTTCCCATCTCTTTTCCCTTTATCCCGTTTTTCCAAATTATTTTTCCCTTTTTCCCCAAACTTTTCGATTTATCCCGTTTTCCCTCATTATTTTTCCCTTTTTCCCATCACTTTTCCCATCACTTTTCCCTTTATCCCGTTTTTCCAAATTACTTTTCCTTTTTTCCCAACACTTTTCCCTTTATCCCGTTTTCCCAAATTATTTTTCCCTTTTTCCCAACACTTTTCCCTTTATCCCGTTTTTCCAAATTATTTTTCCCTTTTTCCCATCACTTTTCCCTTTTTTCCAGCACTTTTCCCTTTATCCCGTTTTTCCAAATTATTTTTCCCTTTTCCCAAATTATTTTTCCCTTTTTCCCAACTCTTTTCCCTTTTTTCCATCTCTTTTCCCTTCATCCCGTTTTTACAAATTATTTTTCCCTTTTTCCCAACACTTTTCCCTTTTTTCCCAACTCTTTTCCCTTTTCCCCAACTCTTTTCCCTTTTTCCCAACACTTTTCTTTTTTTCCCGTTTCCCTCATTATTTTTCCCTTTTTCCCAAAACTTTTGCCTTCATCCCGTTTTTCCAAATTATTTTCCCTTTTTCCCATCACTTTTCCCTTTATCCCGTTTTTCCAATTTATTTTTCCCTTTTCCCAACACTTTTCCCTCTATCCCGTTTTTCCAAATTAGTTTTCCCTTTTTCCAAAGTATTTTTCCCTTATCCCAAACACTTTTCCCTTTTTCCCAACACTTTTCCCTTTATCCCATTTTCCCTCATTGTTTTTCCCTTTTTCCCTAAACTTTTCCCTTTATCCCGTTTTTCCAAATTATTTTTCCCTTTTTCCCATCACTTTTCCCTTTATCCCGTTTTTCCAATTTATTTTTCCCTTTTTCCCAACACTTTTCCCTTTATCCAACTTTCCCTCATTATTTTTCCCTTTTCCCCAACTCTTTTCCCTTTTTCCCAACACTTTTCTTTTTATCCCATTTTCCCTCATTATTTTTCCCTTTTTCCCAACACTTTTCCCTCTATCCCGTTTTTCCAAATTAGTTTTCACTTTTTCCAAAGTATTTTTCCCTTTTCCCAAACACTTTTCCCTTTTTCCCAACACTTTTCCCTTTATCCAACTTTCCCTCATTATTTTTCCCTTTTCCCCAACACTTTTCCCTTTTTCCCAACACTTTTCTTTTTATCCCATTTTCCCTCATTGTTTTTCCCTTTTTCCCATCACTTTTCCCGTTTTTCCAAATTATTTTTCCCTTTTTCCCATCACTTTTCCCGTTTTTCCAAATTATTTTTCCCTTTTTCCAAATTCTTTTTCCCTTTTTCCCAACTCTTTCCCCTTTTTCCCATCTCTTTTCCCTTCATCCCGTTTTTCCAAATTATTTTTCCCTTTTTCCCAACACTTTCCCCTTTTTCCCATCTCTTTTCCCTTTTTCCGGTTTTTCCAAATTATTTTTCCCTTTTTCCCAACTATTTTCCCTTTATCCCGTTTTCCCTCATTATTTTTCCCTTTTTCCCAACTCTTTTCCCTTATTCCCAACACTTTTCTTTTTTTCCCATTTTCCTTCATTATTTTTCCCTTTTTCCCAAAACTTTTCCCTTTATCCCGTTTTTCCAAATTATTTTCCCTTTTTCCCATCACTTTTCGCTTTATCCTGTTTTTCCAATTCATTTTTCCCTTTTTCCCAACACTTTTCCCTTTATCCAATTTTCCCTCATTATTTTTCCCTTTTCCCCAACACTTCCCTTTTTCCCAACTCTTTCCCCTTTTCCTCAACTCTTTCCCCTTTTCCCCAACTCTTTTCCCTTTTTCCCAACACTTTTCCCTCTATCCCGTTTTTCCAAATTAGTTTTCCCTTTTTCCAAAGTATTTTTCCCTTTTCACAAACACTCTTCCATTTTTCCCAACACTTTTCCCTTTATCCCATTTTCCCTCATTGTTTTTCCCTTTTTCCCAAAACTTTTCCCTTTATCCCGTTTTTCCAAATTATTTTTCCCTTTTTCCCAACACTTTTCCCTTTATCCCGTTTTTCCAATTTATTTGTCCCTTGCTTTGTCATAAATGCAATATATTTATCACAATATAATTACTTTTACCAAATGAAAACCATTTTAATAAGACTTACAATTGAGGTCAAGCATTTAATTTTCCAATTTCAAATGCATTAAAACAGTGTTAATATGAATATGTAATCTATTTAATTTCCAATATCAAATGTTTTGAGGTAATGTATTTATTTTCATTTAGTTTGTATACATACAATACAAGGGATACAAATAAATTAAAAGCTTAAAATTAAATTGTAAATGGTGCAAAACAAATAAGTCAGTTACTAAAATATCAGCAAATCTATCGATAGCTTTAATGAGTTCTGATGTATTTTAAATTTAAATAAATAAACAAAAGTATTTGAGAAAATAATGATTTTCCTTCACAATTGTACATATTTGTTCAGGTCTTCTACTTGATTAGATTTAAACCTTATCAAATTTAATATATAATGGCTTTAGAAGAAAGTTCATAATTTCTCACTCTCTCATTTGTGTGAGTGATTTTAGTAAAATAAAAATAATATTATGAATCGTGTAAAAATTCTGAGTTATAAAACTAGGTCGGTTAATTCGTTACTGTCAGTGGTGACAACTATGCATGACATTGTATAGCATTTCCCAGCCATCACATGTTTAAGCTCCGACATGTTGTGTGGCCGAAATACATAAACTACGAACCTACAGTCAAACATTTGTGTAGCAGAACATTTATGTTTATCAATAGTGAACATTGTATACTGTGACTATACAATGCGTTGTATATTGTGACTATACAATGCGTTGTATATTGTGACTATACAATGGGTTGTATATTGTGACTATACAATGCGTTGTATATTGTGACTATACAATGTGTTGTATATTGTGACTATACAATGTGTTGTATATTGTGACTATACAATGCGTTGTATATTGTGACTATACAATGCGTTGTATATTGTGACTATACAATGCGTTGTATATTGTGACTATACAATGTGTTGTATATTGTGACTATACAATGCGTTGTATACTGTGACTATACAATGTGTTGTATACTGGTGCTGTATTGTTGTGATATTGTAATACGTGGAAGCCCGTTAGTAAATTATGCATTTCAATAGAGCTCAAAACTTTTTTGTAAAGCAAAACGAAAAGTACAATACATTTTACCTTTCAAAGACTGTGTTCGTTTTAGACGGTCATTTGGGTGAATTAAAACTACTATAAATACTAATCTATATAAATAAAATTACAGTTTTGTCTGTACATTGCTTAGAATCATGCAGTTTTTGGTTATTTTTACGTTTCATAGCCTAAGAAAGCCGAAACGAGTCTTATCTCAATTTCTGTCTGTATGTCTGTCTGTTTGTCCATTCTGTGGTCGCGTCTGTAACGCCAAAATGTCATTTTACGCGGCTTACTCCTAGAAAACTAGAATACCGATCAAGGTTCTAATCATTTGTCTGTATTTACTGGATTGGTGAGAGTGTCTTTGGCTATAAAAACATGGCCTCACTTCTTTGAAAACAAAATAACGAACCATCAAAAATCCAATTTTGTTCGATTTTTGTAAAATTTTCTCCTAATGTTTACTATTACATTTGATGAAATAACTATCAGCTGTTTGGATTAGTTCTCACTTCTAGCTGTCACTGATATGTTTACAGTAAAAGTTGTTTACAATTACCGCAAACATTTCCGATCAAGTTTTGTTAGCACATCCAAACCAAGTGAAATTAAAAACGTTGTGCCTTACTTAACCAGTTTAATTAATCGCAAGTAGCTTACAAAAAAGGTTTCCACTCATTGACGGCGCTTCAAGGACGGTTGTGTAAAGTGCAAAGTAAAAAATCATAACTGCAGTGGGTGACTGGGTGATCGTGGATGTTGCTGCGATCTTGGAAGATCTTTCTGATTTTGCTGTGATCGTAACAGAGGTTTAACTTACAGATGTAGCTAAACTTGCTTTTCCAATGTGTCACTTTTGGTTTCTACTTACTTACATTTCGACAACGATATCGGTACTTTTCCTACTTAGAAAGTAAAACTACAACCGTCCAAAACCCCAGATTTGTGCGTTTTTTGTCACATTTCCTCCGAATGTTTGCTAGATGTACCAATTATCGTTTAGAGATTACGTAATCTTTTACATAAAAAACCTTTGTTTGGATAAACGTGGTTTCTTCAAACTGTCATTAATATGTTGACATTAAAAGTTGCTTACAAATAATGCTATTAACACCTATAAAACAGTTTGATTAGAATGACAGTTTGAATTGGCCGTAAGTACTATAGTTCTTTTCTTAAATGTAAACGTTGGTTTATCGTACTACTACTTTTCCTTAGAACCGGTGGTAGCAGTAAGAATCATTTTTACGTAAAAACACATCACTATTTACAACTACAGTTATTGTTAGTGCTGCATTTCGTATTTCATATTGCTTATTCCTTATTAAATTTAGTTGATGTCTTACTGTATAATTTTTGCGTTTTCTGTTTGGACTCAAAAATGTTAGTTTATGATATGAAATGATAAAACATTATTGAAAGATTATTTAGCAAACCATCATGAATTTGTTAAGCTTGGCGTTGTTAACGTATAAATGTTTGGAGACTGTGTGTTTATTTATATATTTGCCAACGGATATACACAAATTTTACAGTTTGATTAGGCCTAAAAATGATTATCATAACATTTGATGACACTATCAAAACTTTCAAATAATTATTTTGTTTGTAATTTGCTCTGGTTAAAGCGTAGCATATCCCCTAATTCAATTCTGTATTTGTGTGTGTATGTCTGTTGGTAGCGCATTAATGTCCTTATTTCTCAGTGTTTCTTGGAAAAGACAAGAGCACCTTTGTTTACGAAAATTTCAACCCGAATAAAGTGTGCAGTAGTGAGGTTGAGGTAGTATTTTAACTACTATTAACCAGTGTGAAAAGTAACTTTTAATTACAGGCCTACCTTAGGGTTATGCCTCATAGATTTATAAAGCAATTCCTTTTATCATTAGATATAAAATATGGACTAACACGATCGGGTGACATTTAATTGCGAAGCATTCGTTTTGGCTTTGAAACTGTCCGATTTGCGAAGGTTTATATGTATGTATTTCCTATACAGTAATAGTTTTGCCAGCATATCTGGAAAAATGCACACTAAATATGCAAACCAACTCCTGTTCTGAATATAAAGTTTCAACTTACTACAATATTCCCGTACGTAGAACGGGCAAACAACTAGTTGTAATTAAATTATTATCATGATTTTTGTTAATTGTGGATTTAAATAACCTTGGCCTACCACAATCTGGTTACAATCATAAATAAAAGTACCTGTTTAATTCATTAACATTTTTTTACAATTTAGATGTTTACACAATAAAATAAAATATGAGTTGGTAAATGTTCATTCAATAAGGAATGTTTGCCACCATCACTGGATCTTAGAATGTCAAGTTTATAAATAAATCAAACTCTAGAGGGGCTTAGTCTTAAGAAAATGATAGTTACCATCCGTCATTCCGCTAGATCAAAAGCTTTACAATTACATATAAATCGTGAATGATCTGTTAAGTAGGACAGGTGGGAATATTGATGGTACAGGGAAAATATATTTGATTTATTAAATAGATTTTTAGCAATGATAGTAGAGAACAGGGAATTATGGAAGGAATAAGATCTGCAAAATTCAAGTAGCTTCTTTGATCCTAATTCAAATTTGCTTTTGAGCATAGGAACTTATGAAATTAAGAAAATTAAACAATGAAATTAGAAATTCACATAGAGTTAGAAGTTATACGATATTGGCTTCTATATTGTCGGCTCAGGAGGGACTTTAGTGGCCGAATCAATTAACTGTTAAGTGTTTTTCTTCTCAAGAGATAGACTGGCGACTGGTGACTTAACGTCAGCTGTTTTCAAAGTGGAAATTTGAGAACTGATTTCAGAATGGGTTTTGGCAAAAAAATTCCTACGAATCCTTTCCATGTCTTAAAAGGATGTTTATGATTACGTTTGTATGTTTATATGTTACTAGTGTGGTGTATGTTAAGAGGACAATTTGTATGATTAAAATTATTTAAATTTGTAATTTAGAAGCTTGTTTTCAATAATAAAACTACTAATTCCGCAACTCACAAAATCACAAAACCAAATTAAAGCACTCGATTATTTTGAACTTTTTTTATTTGATGTGACCACTTAAACATTCAGGCAAGCCTAACTTAGCCAATAACTATTTAACGTAACTTAAATGTGCGTGAGCATACAGTACAGGGTGTTTCAAATAGAATAATCCGATTTTGAACAATCATAACTACTCATCCATGAATCGATTTGATCGAACAATATACTGTTAGAAAAAGGAAGTTCTCGAGCTTCATGGGGTTTCTGCCAGGTTGCAGTAGTGTGCTTCTATCAATGACCAGTTCAGTAGTTTCCAAAATGGCTTTTGCAATAAACAACCCAAAATTTCGAATTTCCCCCCACGTTATTCTTATGGGTGTAGATTGCATTGAATGATGCCGACTTTAGTATGCTCATCTGAACCGTTTAGACACACGTGCTAGAGACTTGAAATTTGAAAATGGTGTGGAACGTCACCTTTAATTATACAGAAAATATACCAAAGTCCCATTTTCATATTGTAACTCCCCCATAAATCCAAATTGGTGGACATCTGAAAACTAAAAAACACGTGTTTATACAACGGCTATAACTAAGAAGCTGTAAGAGCTAGCAAAGATTTGAAAGAATTTTCATGGCCAGGAATTAAACGCTCTACAATACACTCTTAGGCGTTTTCCGAAAATCTCATCCCTTCACCCCAAAGAAAAACTCCCTACTTTCAAAAATTGGCATTTATTTTCGAATTTTCCTTTGGTTTCACAACTTTTTTCTAAGTAAATTTTTATTCCAATTTGTACAAATGCTGTGCATCTAAAGGGCGCCATATTGAGCACAGAAAAAAGTATGTAAAATTGGTTACTCTTTAATATAAAATCAATCTCATGTCCATATGATTATTACTTTTCAAATAATAAACCTACAAAATTGGACGATTCTTTTTTAAACACCCTGTATTATAATCTCAATTAACATGAGAGGATGTTAACACTAGTTCTTGCTAGTGTATTTATAATGTTTATGTTTACTATACTAAAGCCTCATATTATCAAAATTCTCTCGAATATGGTAATTTAGTGCTGTGATAAATTTACAATGCTATTTTTATCTGCTGTTAATACTTACTATATAAAATATAGATTTTTATTAAGGACTCATACGTAACTTCAAGGAGATTCAATTCCCTAATTGGTCAATGTACCATTGCATTAGTAATTAGTATTATAATTATCAATGCTCATTTATGTTATGATAAAATGCATTAGTCATTATTCTCGGAAACGCCATATTTATTTTGCTAAACCCGATCGTGTTGATTCATCAAATGTGTTTGTTATCCGATTAACGTTTTCAACAAACATAGTAAAGTCCGTGATCTAAGGTATAAAAACGAAAGGAAATATGATGAAAGGAAAAATTTAGGTCTATGAATAGCTTTTAGAGGAAAACGAACGGTTTCATGGTTACAAATGTTTTTATGTCATAATTAATAGTTGTATTTACTATCACTCTTTTGCAGTTGGCCCTTAAACCAAATACAGATTCTTGTAATTGTTATTTAATATAATCTTTTTATTTATTTGACACACACATTGCGGAGGTAGCGATTCAGCTTTTTATGTTTAAGGATTGTATCTTCATTTATTTGGGTATACACAAATATAATAAAGGTAATACAATTCCAAAATTCCAGAAAATGCAATGATAAGTAACGAACTGTATTACCACTGAACATTAAATATTAATAGTAAATAATATAACATACAAACTCTCTGATAAATTATTAATTGTATTGTTGCTTATTAATTACAGTAAATTCAAACTATTTTTCAGTTTGCGTTATAGTTAATAAAAATGATTCACCACGATGGTTCTTTTGTTACGCTATTCCATGTAGTACAGTATAAGCAGTATGAAATGTATATAAACCCTTTCCGCAAAGATATGTAAAACTGTACGATATATAACAAAAATAACCCGAAGAAAAAATATAAATTATGTATTGGAATGTAAATGCATATATGTTTTAATATATTTGTGAATAAATTATGTAACTGTTATCCTACTAATATTATAAATGAGAAAGTTTGGATGTATGGATGTATGTTTGTGACAAGTAAACGCGAAAAATACTGGTCGGATTGGGCTGAAATTTGGCATGATGATAGCTCACATTCCCGATTAACATATAGGCATATTCTTATTTCAAAAATCCTTTCGGGCTCCGCCCCAGTGGCTCTGGAGTTTCCCATGTTAACCTTATGAGAAATGGAATTATTGAATCTTAACAGCTGTTTCAACTAAACAAGTTGGTTCTGTTCTATGATGTTCAATAGCATTAAAGTTACAAGGATTACCAACAGGGTGCAGCACTATTATTTCTTTTACATTTATGACAACAGGTAATTTGCAACCAAAAGGTGAGTGAGCGTAGCGAACGAACTTCAACCTGGAGGCGAGTTAGCGTAGCGAACGAGCTAACCTGAAGGTAAGTGAGCGCAGCGAACGAGCTCCAACCTAAAGGTGAGTGAGCGTAGCGAACGAGCTCCAACTTAAAGGTGAGTGAGCGTAGCGAACAAACTTCAACCAGGACGTGATTGAGCCATGTGAACGAGATAATCTTAAAAATTAAGAAGTTAAACGGGGCAAAGCCCGCGGGTTACAGCTAGTATTCAAATGAAATTGCTTAATATAAATTTACTGGATACCTTTGAGTTTCAAATATTTCCGCTGGTAACGTTTAGCTTACTAATAACATCGTTCTAGTGGCAAAGAGCCGTCTGAACTAAACCTTTAATTTTGTCAAATTGAAGAGGCAAGCTTAAGAGTAGTGACGCTGTTCTTCAAGAGCCCCTTTGTTTGAATATCAGAAATTAGCTTTTCATAATACATAGACAATATCCCATTTCAACATTCTATACTGTAAGATAATCAATAAACATTTGATTTTAGTTTCTAAACCATGCAAATAAAATTATAAGAATAAATATTTTTTATATCTTTTGAAACATTCTATACATTTATAATAACATTTTTTTTTTACATTCTAACTTAACTCCTGTGAAGCTTAAAATAAGTCTCGATATTTTAAAACCTATTATCAATGATTTTCTATAAAACTATTTGAGTTTCAATAACTTTCCAAAATTTAACTTAAAAATTTCTGTTATAACATAACTTCTTGGATAAGTTGAAAAACCTTAAATTTATTGTAAAATACGCTTTTTGCAATATGTGTAATGTATATAATAATGTGCAATATATATTTATGCAATATTATAAAATATAATATGCCTAAAGAGAAAGGTTGTCTCAGAGGACAACATTCTATAAACCAAACATATGTTACACGAGCTGAGAAAAAATGTTTTAAAGAAACATGCTTGCCTATTAATATACTGTATGTAGATAAATTCTGCTTTCACTGAAGAGATCTAAAAAAATCATTAACTTACAAATTTCAGAGCTGCTGCGTGAAAGATAATTTGATTCTTAGAATAACATAAAGTTTTGTTTTTATTAAGACTACGTTTTGGTTGAAAACCCTTTTATTCTAAAAGGAATGTTACCTTAATCTATTTATACTTATCGAAACACGTAATGTTTATACGATCTTCATATTTCAAATAAGCAAATCAATGTAATGAATTTCACTACTATCATTGTAGTAGTAGTACTGGAGAATATCTCCACTGACAGACTGAGCTGCCAGGACTAAAGGCCCAAAGCTTTTCACAAGTCATAACACCAGGAGTCAAAGCCTTTAAAAGTAGTAGGGGTGTCTGTATCACCATAGCCACACTGACCTTGAAGACTATTCTAAAAAACTATTCATCGTTGTTAACTTCGTTAAGCAATTTATCTTAACTATTCTAAATGCTTATGAATATTCAAAGGGAATATTCCAATCAAGATCGTCAACACAATCGATTGTAATGTTCACGTAATGTTTATGTATCCCGGATGATTCTAAGCTACGTAATACAGTAGTATCATACAGTTGTTCGGAACCCACCTAGAGAGAAAGTGTGTCTCAGAGGACAACATTCTATAAACCAAACTCAAAAATACAATAAAACTACTAAATTACATAAGATGATGAATTTTTTTTATTTATTTTTTATATAACCCATGAGTCTTAAAACAGTGGATCATAAAATGTGTTTTATATTTAGCTATATTTTAAAGTAAATAGTGGTTGAGAACATTACTTTTTAGCGAATTTCCCTATAGGGAAGTAGGTATTACCGTAGGTGGCACGGTAAGACCTAGACCCGAGACCGATTTACTTTTTCATTTTGATGTCCCCAGAGGCCAAAAACACCATTCGTTCAAATTTCTATATATGTATATATATATATATATATATATATATATATATACATATATATATATATATATAGATTTATATATATATATATATATACGTCCGTGAACGCGATAACTTGAGTAATTTTTGTCCGATTTTGATGAAATTTGGTTTAAAGGTGTAAAGTGGGATAAACTTGAATGAGTTCGCGAACCAGCACGATCGGACCATGGGAACGGGGCTTTACGGGGGGTTTTATGGGGTAAAAATTGGTTTTTCTCACTTTTGACCCTCAAAACACAAAATTTCCCAATTCCTCTTAAGACCTTTTTAAAGAGCTTAAAAAAACAAATAATTTTGTATATAAAAGTATTTCTGTTCGATTATTAGTTACCGAGAAAATCAAAAAAATTGTAAATTTAAAATTACCATGTTATTCTTATGGAGAATATTGTCAAATGTTGTAGTTTGCTTGTTTATGGATATTTTTTTATCAAATTTGGCAAATTTATTTATTTTGTACTAAGCAATCAATATTTTACTCAATAACACACTTTATTAGTTTCCTTGTAGCAGCAAACCTAGGTACTCGTTAAACCTAATGTTATTAAAATATATTTAACTGAAAATCAATTCAGACAAATGGAAATTCGCTTAGTCGGCAGGTTTGCTGCAGCGGGTGTATTTGTACATAGTTTTGGTTGAAAATGCAGAAATATATTTTTTTCTGTCAAATGGATTGGAAACTTGCGGCTAGAAACATGTAATATAAACAAAAGAGTTAAAGATGCTTTGTTTAAATTTCTTCAACCCGTTGCATTTCCGAGAAACGCCCGACAACAAGCTTTATATTAACGAAAGTACATGTAATTCTCGGTAAACAAACATATTAAAATGCAACGATATTCATCCAATAGGGGAATTCCGCTTGAAGTAACTTTTACAAAATTAAACTCAGGGTTATGTGTGTTATTAAAGATAAATAAAGTGATGCTTGGTTGGGAATTTACATGTTTTCACGAAGTAGGTTGTTGGAGAATATTGATAATATTGAAAACCTGTTTTTTTTTCTATTCCTTTGACATAGGATAGGAAAATAAAATAAATCGATGACTACGAAAAACTAATTAGCATATATGAAACAAACCTCCTCCGTATTTTGAGTGTACAGGGTGTCCAGTAAAGCTTAAGTAAAAGCGTAAGTAAAGCCGTAAGACAAAATGGAGGCAATTATAACTTTTTAAACTTAAATTACTCACAAACGGCTAATTTTATGAAAAAAATTCAAGAACACTTTTATTTAGCATGTTTAATTCCCCATCAAACTACACCAAGTTCAAAAAGATCAAATAAGAAATAGCTGAAATATTACGATTTTTAGTTTTAAAATTGGGTAGAATAAGACAGAAGCTAGACAGGTTTGCCCCATTTTACAACTAAAAATGGTAATATTTCAGCTATTTCTTATTCGATCTTTTAGAACTTGGTGTCGTTTGATGGGAAATCACAGCTATGAAAAATATAATTTTTACTGTCCAAATGAAATTAGTACCAAATAGAATTTACAACTAGTTTTTTAATGTAAAAATAAATTACTACAAAACTCCATAAAAATAAGTAAAGACTGTTATATAAATTCTTTTGACGGAGTATAATGGCATTTTTAAAATCATGCTTTGTAATATTCAAGTCTTGTCAGGGTTTTATCTTAATTTAATTCTTTAGAATATATTTGAACAAATTTTACTTCTGAAAACATGACCAAATAAATTTTTATTTCTGGAGTTCAGAGGAGCCCAAAACTAAACCAGTATTATTCTATAGCACAGTAAAATGGCTTATACATCTAGGGATGTTGAAAATAAACATGAAATTTCATGTTAAAAACCTTTTTATATAAAAAGGTTTAAAATAACTGGAGTCTCATATGTAGGATGAAATGATTCTGATGATAACATTTTACTAATAAATACACTCGTAAATTAATTCTTTAAGGCTTTTACTCGAACCTTCTTTTAATAACTTAATGCAAATAATTTGTAAGATTTGTTAAATATTCATTTTTAATCTGCAATAACTAGCAGGGCATTGTTGTTAAGGTATCACTAAAATTATGCTAATATGTTTGTACAGGTTTGATTACAGCATAATGAGTTTTAATCATCAACGAATTAAAATCACAAAGTCTAACAGTTACTGAATCAAAAAAATATGTCTCAACCTTTTTTACTCATTATCCAAACAAGAATAGAGTATTTGAAAGCCAGTTACTATTCACAAAGGCTTTTGTGTCCAAAAACTAATGAAATTCATTACCTGAACAAAAATATTTATTTTAGTTAAAGAATTGCACAAATTGCTCCTTTAAACGTCAAAGTATGGTTACGTAGCTACAATTTAGTTTAATAAATCAGTTTTACACCGAGTCTGCAATTAAGTTTCATTATTTAAGTAATTAAGATCAGTTTAAAAGGCTCTTTGTCACCTGCAAAAACATGTTGTTACGAAGGATTTTTTTGTTAAAAGGGAAAATCATTGTTGAGGAAAGTCTTTGTGTATTGCATAGAATGCTGCAAATACTCGTCTATTTTATGACTGTATTATTTCTTAAAATGTCAATAAACAAGTACATTTTCAACATTAAGTATTCGAAAGTGACTGTGCCACAACAGTTTATGCATATGAAATGAAACCAAATTGATATGTTTTAGTGTAAAATGGTATACCTAAAACCCTTGAAACCACGTTAGAAATATAGATATCATTGATAACATAATTATCATTTCGAATCAATTCGAACGTGAAGTTGAGCAGGAAACTTTCTTTTTAGGGAAATAATTAAAGAGTGAAGCCCTAGGGCCCTTTAAAGTTTCGTATTTCTCCATAAGATTAACAAGGGAAACAAACATTGTTATGAAACTCCAGCTGTTGTCAGAAATTAAAAGTGGGAAGAAGAACATATGTTACACGAGCTGAGAAAAAAGGTTTTAAAGAAACACGAGGTGTTAGCCCGTCCTACGTACGGGAATTCAGTAGTCAGTTAAAATCGTGTACAATTCAGATTAACTAGTTTACACGTATTAAGACAAAGTTTCTTGCAGTTTTAATGTGAAAAATCATCTTGTAAACAATTGTTGTGTGACCAAATATGTTTTTATTCCATCATAGGCCTATACGATATGCATTTTAAATCCGATAATTGTACAATGAAACGGCAATTCTGCAATTTTTACGATGTGTAAAGCGTTAAAGTAAGATTTGCAGCCGATTCGCACAGACGCACACTGATTATAATATAAGTAGCCTACAGTAGAGAGAGTTAATAGTTAATTGAGAAGTGTATATACCTAGTCAACGATACCACCTTCCATAGCATACCTGCCTTTTCCATAATTATTATCACCACAATACAACTACTATACACAATTTCCAGTAGGTCTGAATAGAAACGACCTAAAATAAAACGATAATATCCAATAAAATTCACAGTACACATAATTTAACTTTGGTGTCCTAACATCAAAACTAATCGTCACACATATCCTTTATATCAATTTCACTGCATTAATTACTAAATAAATAAGTGTAAACAAAGAAAAGTTGAAACAATAACAGTTTGTTTTGAAACAGCTGTTTGGTTCAAATAACATTCATTTGAAAAAAATAACTTGTCACATGTTGAAGGAATTTAAAAAGTAAACACGCTAGTAAAGCTAGTAACGTAATTATCTATGTTAATAATCCATACCGTTATCAGTTCTATCCTTGATAATTACCCACCCTCATTGAATAAATGTACATCGTAATTTCCCATATTAGTTAATTTAAACTACAATATATTCATAGTTAAATAAAAGTAATATTTTCACGTTTGGGGGCGCTGATATAGGCACCCCCAAACGTAACCACAACTGAACACGATTTCACAAAAAGTTGGTTTGTCTAATTGCAGTATCCTAGGTCAATGTTGACGTTATGTTCAATCTATGTCATCTATCTGAACTTTGTATAAAACCCGACTGAGGTTGTGGTGGTAATTTAAAATCGTGATTCCTGATCTTATTTTTATGACATCAATATTTCCGGGCCTAGTCCAAACAAAGTTAAAGCAGACAAACATTAATTGTAAACAAAAAGCTACCATGAAGAATTAAAACATGTAAACATTGTTATTTTTCCAATCTTTCCTTGAAAAGTGGAGCAGTAAAATAATTTGCATTTATCCTTTTTTATTAAGACACGTGTACAGAGCCTCGATTTGTACTGTGGTTTAATTAATTTTGGTCTAAACTATTTTAAACTGTGGCCTAATTATCTCTACTAATCTTACTTATTTCCTATAATCAATGACAAAATAAGAGTAAATAAAATAACCTCATAGTTCCATAGTTTATATTTAACCGGCTGTTAGTTAAAACAAATTATATTACTCTAAAACAAATAGAAGATTACAAAGATTGCTTTAAAAAATAATTTGAACATCCTAGTATTTTACTATGTATATTTGATTAATCTGTCATCCTCTTACAGAAGAATTGAACGTATCAATGATTAGCATTACACATAGTATAAATAAGTCAACTCTAAGTATGTCTTTACATTTTTATCCAAATGCTGAATTTGTGACACAAAAGCTGAATGTTTACAGCTGTTATGTTAAGCAAATTATTTTATGCCAAAAGCTAGTTTAGAATCTTAGCGTCGGCTGCTAGACTTTAAAAAGATTTAAACTTAATTTCTAAAAAACTGGGACCCTAAACGAAAATTATGGCTTCGACATTCCCTAGTTCTCAAAATTATCTTTCTTTCAACACAAAAATCATGAAAATCCGTCGAGTGGTTGATTCAGAATCGTGAAATAAAAAAACACTGTTTCGTTTTAATATTATAGATGCTTGCCTATTAATATATGTAGATAAATTCTGCTTTCACTGAAGAGATATAAAAAAATCATTAACTTACAATTTTCAGAGCTGCTGCGTGAAAGATAATTTGATTCTTAGTTTGTTTAAATATAACAATAATTTGTTTTATATTTGAGCTTTTTAGGGACATGTGTCCCTACATGCCACTAGTAGTTAATTATTTTTCTTCAGTTCATGAGTAAACTGCGCCTATTGTACATAACTCCATGCAACATTTGTCTAATTTTTTCGTGACAGTTAATTACATCTAAATGTAGTTCGTTGACGAAATCGCAATTATTCAATGTTCATTGCAGGACGTATGTTTGTTCTAAATACATCCCCCAATTGGATCAATAACGTTTTAACATTTTTTACCTTACAGCAATACGTTAAAAAATCAATAATAGGTTACTCATTTACACACTCCTTTTGTAATGTTATTCGATAACAGATACATAAATTTAAAATATAAAATTCAGAAGGTTTTTTATGTTTTCTTTCTCTCTTTTTGTTACTTCTACGATGGGCGAAGGGTATTAATTTATTAGAATGTATTTGCATTGATTTAATAATATCTACCTCAAAAGATGATGAACACACTTGCAAGTACATTTTATCTTACTCACATGATAATAGAAAATAAAAAATATGTATTTTCAATATACATTAGTTGGCCATAAGGTTGTTTGAAAAAAGGTATTCATTACTTTACACTAATATTAACTAAAAATTCTTATTGTACCTCAACCGGTCCCTTTAAAACGTGAAATTTCCTCTATGTTGCGATCATCATTTTAGTTAACGGATAAAAGAAATCCAATTAGGCTACTCAAAACCTCTAAGGGAAGTTTCTCTTCAAATTCTATTTTAAAATACTTAAATGAAAGATTAATAAGAGGTTCTAAAATATAAGTAAAAGTTTTCTAATATAACTTTTTAAAGGCATTTGTGATAAAGTTTTTTTTACATTCATAATACACTCTAGAAGCTTTAGAAACGTATTGCACAAATAAATTCAGGTCAAATGTGTAGAGCTTTTAATATGAAATCTATTTAGGTACGTAATAATAATATATGTTTTAGATTTGGCTAACAATTGGCCATTTCGAAATGTTTACTATGTTATCAATGATATCTATATCTGTACAACATTTTTAAGAAGTGTATATCCTTTGTTCTAAAACATTACTTATTAAATTTGTATTAGTTAAGCTGCTTGAAGTTCAAACTAACTGTTTTGATAGAATAATTAATCAGTTAAAGAATATTTGGTGAATTATTATTTAAGCTATAGTACTTGTAGTGCTACAGTATATTAGGTATATGTATACGTAGGTGTTGTAATATTATGTAAATGTGACGCCATTTCTAGTATTTATTCACAAAGACAAATAAAGATGATTGATTGATTGATTTATTGTTTGTAAAAATCTAATGATACATATAATTATTTTAAAATATAAACAATTAATATCAATTTCTAAAATGTACTTTTTCTCTCTAGTCTACCTATGAGTTTATAAATTTCATTTTAATCAAAAATAATTTTGTTTAAATTTTTGCTTTCTGTTCAAATTAATTTTCCCAGAAATGTCTAATTACTCTAAAGCCCCCCAGGTAATAAAATTAATATATACTCGCTGACAATTAGACACTGACGCCAACCTGATTAAAGATTACTTTGGTTAAAAAATTATACTTTGAATAAATATAAAAGAACAATGGTTGTTTGAATAAATGTTTTGATTTCTGTAGAGATTATTACAAATTGAAATGGTAAAAAAACCTTTCTCAGCCCATTACTGATTGAGGAATGAAATTGTTCACCTATCTATCAAGAGATTTATGATTTAGGGGTTCAGTCAAAATCTTAAAATCCGTCTCGCCTGCTTATTTTAAATTTCAATACTATATTAAACATAGTTTATGTGCAATACGATATTGATAACATCAAAGACCACTTAGTTGATTTAGCCTAGATCTGGGCACTGAGACGCATTTAAGTACCTAAGCAAATTTAAATTAAGAAGGAAAGGAATTTTATCCTATAAATATCAATCATGTACAAATATAAAGGTTACTTACATGTTTTATGATATTTTTCTTCTATCTTCTACAAGGAAGAAACCCCACTATTTTAAGTTATACGATAAGTCATACTATAATGACAACCAATTAACAAATAGTAGTTTACGTAAACGATTGCGTTAAGTTAGTCTTTACGACACAAGTAGAAAACTTCTACGAGTGTCGTAAAGGCTATTAACGCGAGTTGCGTACACTACTATTTTTGTTAACCCACCATTTTTAACGACCATTTTTTAATTACTAACAATCTGGTTTTTTATTACGAACAATCTCTACTCATAACTTCTTAGAGAGGTGATATTTTCATTTATTGTCTGCCACTGAAAGTGATGCAACGACTTATTGAATAATCAGCTGATTCCATGTAATTACGTGTTTGTAAAACTTTGTTAAATAATACGTTACTTTTTTCAGGAAATAGGTTCTTTCTTACTGCATGAATTGCTGGTAGGTAATTTGATACCTTTGTTTCGATTTTGGTGGTAATAGATTAGCACAAACAGTTTGTGCTCTCATTTCCATCTCGCCAACTTCACTTTCACTAACTGACATTTTTAAATCATTTTAATCTACCTTCCTTTAACTTCCACCAACGTAGGTTAAGAATACGCGAGTATCAACAGGAACAAGTCGGATCAACAATTAAAATTGTCAACTGATTAGCTGATCAGCTGAGTAGTTAACGTTCGAAGTATTACAATTTTACTTCTTTTCTCTCAATCCTTGAACCTAAATGGTCCGTTACCCGTGTTGTTATGAGAAAAACTGTGCTGTCACGAAATAAATCTATGCTGTTATGAAAGTAAACAGCTGTTAAGTGAAACTTTTCAATTGCAAGAACTGAACTGAAATGACTACTTTAAAAAAACTGTTGTAGGTAAAATAATTAAAAAGGTCTGGTGATTAATTCGTTTTTACTCATAGATGCTTAAAACAAGTTGTGCAATAAATTGATAAACTATCCAAAATAACCAAATTATATAAGATATTTAACGTTATTTATCCAACTATCTTAATTTAGCTTCTATTAGTTACCATTATAAATTAATAACGCTATTTACATTCTTAGAAGAAACAGAAACTAGGTACAAATAAGAGCTGAGCTCAATCGTCTTACGATTATATAGAGTTTGACTGAAAGTCGCCAAACACTCAATAGATATGGCTAAAATAGATACATACTCAACAACTTTATACTTAAAAAAGGTTCTTAAGGTTAATTTATATACTAGATTTAGATCGTAAAGATTTTAACAATTGTTCTTATGCTGTAAAGCCTAATATGTAATTTAGTGAAATAAACTATTTTTCTCACAATAGTTCTTGATTATATCAGAGAATGATTAATCAACGTGGTTTCCTCTAGCCATATAAGTATATTCTAGTTGTACTAATTCGATTTACCGAGAAGTTCAACTGATTGGTTTGTGCTTTTGTATTGTGTACATTTTGGTTGGTAATAATCTTTAAAGGTCAAGTTTAATTTCACAAAATGTTATCCTTATATTGGAAACTCCATTGTGGGTCTATATCGCAGCATCAATTGTTATTACAAATAAAAAAAAACACGTGTTCATTAATATCTCGACATCGGGATGGATCTAAGAGTATTTTTTATCAACAAATGAAACAATTCAATCGCAATTTTGATTCCAAGAATTCATTTATTTTTTGTCCATCATTTTAATTCTGTAATTTTTTTCGTAAGCATTTCATGAACTCAACCCTTTTATAATTCGGATACATGTATATTTATTAATTGTTAGTACTTTGGCACACTGAACCCCTTTGTAATATTTTATTACTGTCTTATAATATTTATTATACTATACTTATAATATTTTATTATTAATTTTTTATATTTTATATACTGTCACGTTAAACTACAACGATGATAATACAATGTACAATCCTGAATGTAATATCCATTTAAATAATCTACTACTTCCACCACACATACACCCACACACCCACGCTACATAGCCATGATGGTACATTTTTTTTAAATTAAAAAACTCACTGTCTTTTTAAACTGTAAGAATCCATTATCTAAATTATGTTGTCTTTGTTATATATCTAGATCGTAGTAATACGCGTTCAAAAAACTTTTTTAATTCCATTCCAAGCCAGCTTTACTTCTCATATTCCCTCTTACTTTTTGTGTTAATGTAAATTTCATTAAAAACACACTCGTCTTGTATGCACAAGAGTTTTTAAACGTATTTTTACTATTAATGCACTTTTTATATTTTTACAACTAATAATTCAATTCGGATTGAATTTATTATTAATATTTGCACCAGTTTCATGAATATTATTCAATGTGATTGAGCAATGACGTTGTTTAAAATTGACGATCAGTGGGATAGGCACTGAAGAGTTTCCAATTAAAAACATTCATCAATAATAAATCAGTAAATTCTAGTGTCTGTTCCTTAGATTATTTGAAAACTGCATAATCAAGAACAATCATTAGATCGGATTAGTTCAATTGCATTAAAATATTGCAACTATCTTGCAAATCTGTTAAGCAGATCCTTATACAAAATTGAAAAATTGTTTATATTATTTACCTATTTTTAAAGAAGAACCGATTTTACCTTCCTGTCAGTCATTGTTCAATTTGGATTTATTGCTGTTTTTCACATTTACTCTGTTCACGTTTTGTTAAAAAGCAAAATACAAATTATTATATAAACTTGAAATAAAAATTCACCAATAGTCTGATGATGCAGCATAGCTGGCGAAAGGCCTCATGAAATTTAAAATTCTGAAAATATTGGTGAAGTTTTTATTTTAAATTTCAATTTTGTTTATATTCATTCCAATATTACCAGTTCTTCTTGAAGACAAATTATTATGTTAAATGCCAACCATATATACGTTCATGATATTTTTTTTAAGGCCATTAAATTTGACTTTGCAATAGAAGCCCTAATTTTAAAGCATGACAAAGAGACTCCTGAACTGATCTTTAAGAGAGGCAATTAATTACTGGAGCAATGAGTTGTTATTTAAATAATTATTTATGACTGGGCGAGCATGAATGCATGAATTTTGATTGTAATGGTGATATTTCTATAATAACCCATACAATGACGGTAAAATCGGATTTACACAAAAATGGCCCAAACTACTTGAATTAAAATTTATTCCGTTAAGTCCAACTCTAAGGAAAGCTGTACAACTCAGCTCTTAAAAAATTACGGTTCAAACGTTATTGCAAATTTTGTAATTTTATCATAAAAACCCATATACGAATATAACGGAAAATCGGGTTTGGAAAAATCGCCTAGATCGATTTTAATTTTAATTGAAAAGTTTATGTTGCTTTTAATTCTAAACAAAATAGTGAAGTCTTCAATCCTGTAAAAATTCCTTCAAAACCGTTATTGCCTTTTTTGGGGGTTTTACCCATAATATACAATACATTAGTTACTCCTACCACTTGTTCATGATAAGGGTCGTAGACAAGGTAATAATAAAAGTTATGTAACAGATTGCTGAAATAATTTATTCACTTTATGTGTTTACCACGTAACTAGTGGCAGTATAACTTCAATTTTTGCATCAGAATTAGGCACAGTATAACCTAATCCATGAACTTTGCATTTAGATAACAAGTGAGTTTATGTTCATGGTCGGAATATAGTATCTACATATTCATCTTACATACCTCAGGATGTATTAGGAGGGAGAAATAACATAATGGAATAGACGACTATAAATGTTGCCCGTAGGGTTGTCTCTTGTCGACGTTATTATGAACGTTAAATTATTATCATTGTTATTCTAACGTAATACGAACAAATATCGATTAGATAATTGAATGAACGAAGTGAATTCTCATACTGGTACGAAATGCATCTCTTTGTGAAACGATAGCTTGACATATAAACTTTGTTTTTTGCACAAACATTGTATAGCTATCTTGAATGGGGTCTTTGTTTAGAGATAATATGTCCAGTAATAATTATAAAATCCCCAAAAAAAAACATTTCCATTTCATCCCATAATAATAACATTAAGAGCTACCTTCCTCTTCTTTTTTTTTGTTTACATTTTACGAGCAACATTTTTGTCGTTTTTTTGAGACAAAGAGAACGACTAGCCAAGGAAATCTTTTATTCATAGAGTAATAGCAGAGCCTGTGGTAATAGCTATAGCGTATTCACATTACAACAATTTCTAGAATAATAATGTCTTTACGAAAATTTTAACCGGTAGTGATTAAAAAATGATTTATAGAAATTTATTGCAATCGATTGAAAAAAATAAATACTTTATTTTTAATCAAATAGGTTTCTTTATTTTTTATTATATATTCAGTAGAGAATCCGTCGTCTGCAGAGCAGGACTCAGACTCAGAGTCAGAATCAGAATCAGAAAGAAAAGACTGTAGTCTGCTAGTAGTCTAGTCATGATATGAAAAAAAAACCTTTAACCTTAAAAAAAATTGCTCTAAAAGGTTATTTGGTGGTTTTCATTTCCAAAAAGTATGTTAAATAACATACTAAAAGTCTAATAAAATCAGAGTCTCGGAAATTGGGGTTTTCCAATATGGCGTCCAAAAATAAAATAAAATAATAAACCTTACTATTTTCCCTGTAAAATTTCTTCTGAACCTCCAATTTAGACCGAATTTGGTACAAACCTTTGAAACTGTATTATCTATAAACTATTGATGATTTAAGATAAAAAATATACAGTAAACGTGTTGTATGGGGTTTAAAATAGGTAAAAATCTGTCTTAAGTTGTTAGTAAATAACTTATTTCAATTTTGGTCACTATAGGGAACAAAACTTTTTATCCCTAGTCTGTGCTATAACCATGATGTAAATCCTTAAAAAATATATGCAATTTAATATTCTTAATCATTAAATTATCTTAAGTGGTGGTGGGATAGTTATAAAAAAACTATGTAATTCTTATGGGAATTATGAAAATTACCATATCTTAATTATTAGTTGCTACGCTTGGATAACAATTCATCATTCTCTGTTGAGTCAAGTAATAGAATTTGTTTCAATACTTTTTTTTACGCTCATTCAATTCTTTTATTTTGTAATAGTTCACAAGTAGATTATAAAAAAAAATATATGTATATAGTTAACAGGTATATTTTGGTAATACTGTTGTTAATCAGCTGTTTCTAAACTCCACAGGATTCGCTTCCGCTCGTTCAATTGTAGTTAAGTAATAAAACACAAATAGTTAATTACAAAAATAATTACATGTATAATGTTTACAGGTTTATTTTGGCAATACTGCTGTTAATCAGATATTTTTTTGACTTTATATGATTCCAATCGTATTGTTGTTTATGTTTACAGTTATTTAGATCAAATTTAGTCTATTCAAGATATGAAATAAAACCCCTTAACCTTAACAAAATTGCTTTAAAAGATTTTTCGATGGTTTACATTTCCAATAAGTATGTGAAATAATATACTAAAAGTCTAATAAAATCTGAGTCTCGGAAATCGGGGGTTTTTCAATATGGCCAAAATTTCAAAATTTCACTAAAATATTTCCATAGACAAGCAAGCTTTAAGACTTTATTTATTCTCCATAAGAATAACATGGTCATTTTAAATGTACACTTTTTTATTTTCTCCGTAACCGTTAGGCATACAACAACGCTTCTGTATACTAAATTATTTGTTTTTATGATCTCTTCAAAATAGTTTGGAAATAAATTGCAACTTTTTACAGTGAAAAATGGGAAAATCCCATTTTTACCCCGTAAAAAATATGAGATCTTAAGCATACTCAATTTTTGGACTTAACCTAGACACAAATCTTAAATATACACAAATCATAATACAGGGAGCGGCAAAATGATCTGACGGTTTTCTTTGCCGCCCTGTCTAGCGAATGAGTGGCGTAGGGTGATGGGAATAGGGGCGTTACAAAGCCAACGTGTGAACATTTTTAGTAGCCATGGAGCCGTGGGATAGCTGAGAAACATGTATTTGTAGTAGAAGTGTTTTTAAAAGTGGAAATTCCTGTGTAGCTGTTCAGTACACTTTTCAATATGGGTCCAAGGTGAAAAGTCCCAACTCAAAAAACCAGTTTGCTGTAAGTTGGTAACTTTAGAGCTACTAGTATAGCATTGAAAAAAGTCAACAGGCTGTCCAATGTCAGCTCGGACACCAGAGAGCGCCGAGAGAGTGAGATACGCTGTGGAAGTTAGTCCTCAGCAGCCTAAACGCAAATAAGCTGCAGCTCTGCACTTGTCTGGCCGCTCAGTAGAAGAGTATTACAATACCATCTCCATTTTCATTCATACAAAATGGCAATCGTGCAACTGCAACAGTTGAAGCCCAGTGGTTATGCAAAGCGCATCTCTTTTTCAGAACAAGTAGTGATGACAAAGTTGTCATTATGAGTGACGAATCACACTTTCAATCATGCCACATAGTCTTTCTCACTCTCTTTAGTTTCACACCACGTAGTCAGATTTTAGTTTCAATGCTGAACTAGTAGCTCTAAAGTTACCCACCTACAGCAAAATGGTGTTTCGAGTTGGGACTTTTCTTCATTGACCCACATTGAAACGTGTACTGAACAGCTACACAGGAATTGTCACTTTTAAAAACACTTCTACTACAAAGTCATGGTGCTCAGCTGTCCCACGGCTCCGTGGCTACTAAAAATGTTCACACGTTGGCTTTGTAACGCCTCTATTCCCACCACCCTACGCCAATCACTCACTTGACAGGGCAGCAAAGAAAACCGTCAGATCATTTTGCCGCTCCCTGTACAAACACTTTCTTCAGGGTTATATGTTTTTAGGCCAGTGTCACTAATGTAACCTGGACATTCTAAAATAAAAATATTTTGTCTTATGGTCTGGCAATCTATGGAGGAACGCCCAAAAATTTAGATACAGTTCTGAAACTCTAAAAATGCTATAAGAATCATGCTATACTTAGACAAACGATAACTGTAAAAGATCAATTTTCAAAACTACACATTTTGACTGTCCGATCAATAAATATGTACTATAACTAGTGGCCTGTAGGGGCCATAAACCCTAATTTAGACTACAATAAAAAACCATATATAAAAAGACAAATATATTCGAAATATGTTTTTAAAATTATCAATTTTATGTAAAATTAACGGTGTTTCTTTTTTTATAACTTGGTTTTCCTTCCGTTGGAGTCGTATATTAGAGGCTTTTGATGTGTCAATTAAATACAATTGTAAAATAATGATTAAATCAATAACACAACATAACAAATGGAAACGTGCACACGGTTTGGCCTGAGCCCGGAGAACGACGAATCAGAGCTGAAATCATACTGCCAAACATATATTGCAAATCTTTTCTAGTTTAAAATTGAAGATTTGTTTTGTAATCTTACAAATTCTGTTATAGTTTCCATTTTGAGAACCAAATGTATGTAAAGGTTAAAATTATTATTAATTATTATGAAGGCACCCCATTTCGCGGTAGTAAGTCAGAAATATATCTATAAATTTGTCCCTGAATTTTAAAAAAAATTTGGAAATTAGAAAAAATGTCCATTCATATGAAACTAGAAATAAAATGTATATAAATTTGTCAATCTCAGCTTCTACGAAAAAACTAAAAAAAAGGAAACCTTCATGGGATCAAAATTATTGGATAATTTTCCTACCAAATTAAAAAGTAAAATAAACCAAAATTATTTCATAAATCTACTCTATTGGCTGCAAGAATTTGCAATGCTCCTGCAACAAAGTATGGGTTACCTTGTACTACAGCTTGTGGACTTAACCAGCTTGGAGAACAATGTGACAGTTCGTAAAGTGATCATAAAAGTGTTCAACTTGATGAAAATTATGAATTATTGTTTGTATAATGCTCTACTACTAACCAAAAGAAATTGCGACTATATTATACTATTACTAATATTATAAATGTGACAGTTTGTTTGTTTGAAGTTCAACCACGCATTAACTACTGGTCGGATTGGGTTGAAATGTGGCTTTATGATAGCTCAGATTCCCGATTAATACAAGCCTATTCTTATCTAAAAAATCCTTTCGGGCTAAAAATTTATAGATATTTATTTAAGTAAATAAAATATGTATGTTGAATTTTAGCGAGCTTGTGATCTTTATTTTAAGACCTATTATTGGATTTTCAAGCAAAAAATAGTCATAAATTAAAATACCCCCATCGCAGCAAACCATCACCCTAAGTGAATTTCAATTTGCCTGATTGAATTTACACTAAAATATCACATTAAAAATATCACATTTATTCCCTATTTAAATAGCACTACATTAATTAGTACTTCGGTTTGCTGCGACAGGGAGGGTAAAAAAGTGTTTTTAGTAAAATGTTAAATAGTTTTTTAGTATAAAACAAAAATGCATTTTCCAAATTTGATAAAAATATTTTCATATACAGGCTAACTACAACAAGTTTTCTTTTTCTCCGTAAGAATAACATAGGAATTTTAAATTTATTTTTTTTTTTTTTTCTCCGTAACTAGGTATTAGGCCAATGACAACGCTTCAATGAACTAAATTGTTTTTTTTTCTGAGCCCTAAAATCGTTTCGAAATAAATTGCAAAATTTTACGTTTTTAGGGTCAAAAATGGGGAAAACCAATTTTTACCCCATAAAACCCCCCATAAACCCCAGTTTCCATGGTTCGATCATGCTGGTTCGTGAACTCGTTCAAAATAAATGTAGGTTTACATGTTTGTACCAAATTTCATCGAATTCGGATCATTTTTGCTTGAGTTATTGTGCTAACGGACACATTTGACCAAAATCTTGGACGCCATCTTGAATTTTTGACTTCCGAGACTCCGATTTCATTAGACTTTTTTTCCTGGAAAATACACATAATTCTAAGTCAAAATAACCAATAAAACAATTTAAAGCAATTTTTTTTAGGGTTCTCGTACGGATTTACTCGACTATAGACCTCTAGATAATAGACCTATGAAGGTTAGGTTTAGTGTTAGTTAATAAATAACATCGTATAAATTTAAATCAAGTAAGTAATGCAAATTAGTGTCATGGCATGTTCTATTTAATTAAAATCTCAAGCTACATAGCCTAAACACCGTTTAACCTACTACACAACAAGTAAATTTAGTAAGGATGAAGAACAATATTTGATTTGTGTGTCAATAATGGACACAGACACATCAACATGGAGGCCATTTCATACATTGAAATGTGTTATTTGTTCATGTATCAGTTTGGTTGTGCATCATAGAATTCATTAGGTTTAAAAATAATGTTCATAATACTTTATTTGAAGAAGTGAGAAGTGACACTCAGACCATGATTTTTAATCACTCTCTGTCACATGATTAAACTGCATTGTGAACTTAGTTCAAAGTTTCCCTACCCTTTAACTGTTGTCCAAAGTTGTTCTAACTTCTGGCCTTGGTTTGCCTGTTTTATTGATGCTTTTCTTTTCTCCAATCTGCCTTATTTTAACCAAAGTTTATTTAGGATAAAGCGAATTCCCTCATTTGAGGTCCTGCCTCAATGTCCCTAAGTAAAGTCGGAACCCCTTTTAATGAAAATTATTAATTTTATCTAACTTAGGGCTTGAGCGAAATCAAAACTGCTTGGGCAACTGATTCTGTAGAAATAATAGAATAATTATTACCATTAAGAAGAATTATTCGTGTACATGGAATTGTATTCGTTCATTCTCATACGTGACTTCGGAGCGTACTCCTAGTTATATTGTTGAATAACATTCAAATGTTTATTCTAAATACAAATACATCCTATACAATACACTAAAATTATTTTTAATTTTAATTTATGTAATTTCACCTGAAGCATGAGTTTGAATTATATGTTATACAAACTCAATATTTTACCATAGATAAAGCTTGAAAAGTAAAAGATTTTACTCAATCGGCGTGGAGTATGTTAGTCACATTTTGTACTGTTAAACCTGGTAAAGAAATGTTAGATTTTATTTACTCGTTTAACTCTTCTTCCAAGCATTTCTAAACTTAACTGTTTCTAATAAATACTTAAATTATTTTCCTTTAATTAATTGAAGTAAGATATTTCATATACTTAAGTATGAATTGTAGAAGAAAAATATTTTAAGTGTAAGAATTGTGAGAGTGCTTTCAGATATATTTATTTATTATTTTTTAAATTCTACCTTCAAGAGTGAAATATTGTTATCTTTATTTTATTAGATACTAATCTTTGGCAGGGTTTAATGGTAGTTTTTAATGAAAAACTACTGTAAAAAGAGAATATCAAGTAATATAAATTTTTTCCCTATAATTGTAAATCCCTACCATGTTAATTTTCCTATGTGTTAAGATGGTTTATTATTGAACTAAATAATCAATACTGGAACTTTCTTCTCATAATAGTAGTATGTTACAATAGGCTTACTATTTAACACACTGTTATTTCTTTGAATTCTGAAAAATGTCCCTTGACATATCGTTGGCTAGAACTGGTCACAAACTTCAACACTTCAAACTTACTTTGAAATTTCAAAGGCACAAAATATTATAGGTCAACTTACAACACCATCTGTGTATGTCACAAATAAACCAATCAAACTAACTTTAGAGAAACGGTTGCTGCTGTGGCATTCACAACAAAGTTTACTGAAACAGAATGTTACGAGTGAGCTGTATTACGTGAATATTTTGGTTATATAATATACAATATTGTATAACATTTGAAATTTATTAAGCATTGTAGTGTTATTTGTTTATCTCGATTTTAAGGTAAAGACATTTAAGGTTATTGTAATCATATGGTAAAACTTGAAAAGAAAATGAAGGGAGATAAATAAAACTATAACAGTTCGTTGCCTTGTATTGTATGAATGACAGGATAAAAAGAAAATATCATTGAAGAACTAGCATGAATTTTGATCATTATATAAGACCAATAGGACCCGAGATGCTATTACGGTCAGTTTTTGACCCTAAACCCCGATAACCCTTAACTTTGATATTTTACTCTGATCCCTCAAAGTGCATCGTTGACTTATATAAGCTTCCCTTTGATCATGCCTCTGTATATATAATGTTATTTTAAATAGATTTACCTGACTCTATCACCCGAATTAAGAGCAGTGTCTGGGGACCGAGCTTTGCTCGGGGGGAAATCATTGGTATACTGTGGGAGTGTTCTTTGGTCAATGTCATTTATCCAAATATTCTAATGCAGTCTGTTTCAAATCTGTTAAAATAGTAGTTTCGTAGTAAATAGATGCACCTCGATATCTCGAAACTGAAGAGGGGTAGGTATTCGAGATACTGAGGTGTTGCATGCTTACAATTACAGTAGGTTGGCACGTTCCATTATCCATTACCATGTTGATGCCTGCACCAAGCCTGCGGTTTGCATGTGATGCGCCACGGCTGAGAGGTAATTGAACCCCTCTCCTTGTTATTATGTGCAGAAAATTATCCCTTCCTTACGCCCCCAACAAACATAGAATCCAAGATATCCTCCTGCAGGGCCATTTCATTATTGTGGCCCTGACCTTTTAACATTTATAACTAGAAAATGGCTTTACCTTTGCTGTAAGAATAAGTTCTAAGAGGGTATTATGGCCTGTGAAATATTATTGTGATTATTACATGTAGTATATTTTTAAATATGTATTTAATGTTTCCATTATTAGGTGTGTTAGTTCCGAAAATAACAAATAGACTTTACAGTACATAAGAATCATGAATGTTGCTTCCACAAAGTCAACTACGATATTACTGTTTTAACAGATATTCCATACACTGCATTAGATCACTTGGATGCATTACACTGACCAAAGAGTATACTCATGTTTTCCCCGAGCAAAGTTTGGTCCTAAAGGTATCATTTACTAACCAAGCTCAAAATAACTTGATTTAGTTTTGAGGAAGAAATTATGTTAAATCTTAATTTTAGAAGTCACAAAGTGCTTATAATTTTACAAGTAGGTAAATACTTATATTCATTGTTAAGTAGTTCTGGAAACTTTACTTTCCGAGAAATTAACGCTGTCATTACTAGTTTACCCATCTCTTGATGAGGAAAACACTTTCCATTCATTGATTGATTCATTGGAAAATATTGATCGATTTGGTCACTTTTATCTGGTTGAAGCTTAATGGCCTTCTCCAAATTATCTAATTTATTGATTTTGGTATGATTACTTTTCAAGTTGCTACGCCAAGTAATTATCTGGGGACCGAGCTTGTGTAGTGGTAGAGCGCGGGGCTTCGGTGCCCGAAGTTTCGGGCTTAAATCCCACCAATCATCAATGGATTTTATCCATGTGAAAATGTGATTTTGCGTAGCATGTGTTATCTTTGGTATTACTAACAAAACCTGAGCTATATTATATATGGTAATCCGCCGTAGGTTTTTTAGGGAAGGTTTGTGTAATTGGATCACACAACATGTGAGATAAACATATGTGACAACCAAAACATGTTTGCAACATTGCTGTTCTCTGACACAGCTACAAAGCACTGACCTAGTTTTGTAATTTAATAAACAGTTGTACACAAGGATACGTTTAGTTGTACAATGAGAATTCATCAAATTATTTAAGCTTATCACTAAAGCACTATATTTGAATAGCTGAGTGATTTTAATGCGCTCCTTGTTATCAAAAGGTTGCCGGTTCGTTCCTTAGAACATTCAGAAACCTTGTGATGGTTCGAAACTGGACTTAGATTTCCCTGATCAATGGACTTGTAATATAAATCCATAATATAATTAAATGGTCGTGCCCAATGGCAGCTGGTGTTTGTCAGTAACAAAGCTACACAGATCATCTCACTTCTTTCTACACTCATCATTTAATCATTTTTGGTTTGAAAAACGCACCCAGGTACATAACCTAGTTACCTATCTCAATTGGTAATAATAATATACTAAAAAGAAGAAAAAGAAAAACATAATAATAGAACATCTTTTTCCCACCGCTGCATCGCATTACAACACCTGTAAACAGCACGCAAAATAGCTCATTTCCATGTTAAGTTAATTAAGGTGAAAATAATTGTGTGTATTACGAGCACAGACAGTCATGCAGCCCACACAGTTCTCGAACGCAATGAAGTACTTAACAGCATATCATACATATAATTTGCTGTAAATATTAATAATACGTTAAATAGGACTGTAAAAGTCACAATTAACAATCTTAAATAATCAAAACTTATATACACACTACATAATATCAAGGCTGTTAACATTAAACACAAAGTTGTAAAATCGAGTTTATGTACGTTTCTAAAAACTAGAATAGAAGTTTTGTTTTATAAACATATATTGTTTACTACTTTAAATAATTATCATCTTTCTTTGCTCTATTTATACTCCAATGTCAAACTCACAATTAATAGTTAAACATTTGAAAATATTTTAACCTTTAGTACAAAATGTATCAAATAGTTGACAACTATTAAGAGGGTGTTTTTTTTTTTTTTTTTTTTTATAAATTCAAACGTTATGAAATCCAAATTTACTAAATACCATCGGGTTGAGGAAGATATTATTTATGAAAGATGAAGGTATTTTTTTATAAATAAATATGTTTCTAACTTTTTCGTAATAATGAACCTTATCACACATGGTTTGAGTATAATATGCAAATTCAAAATTATTTCAATGCCTTACTTATACATTTAATTAGACGTTTTGATTATACAACAGTATTATACAACAGATTATACAACAGTATATATTGTAAAACGCCTATATATTAATACAACTCTACTCTATTTTGCCAAGTAATTGGTTTTTTTTATACAGTCTTTGGGGAAATCACGCCAAGAAAATAAAAGAGGTACCGTTGCGAATCTTTCACGCTAATTCCAATACATTCCACAAAACAAAATTATTTTTTGGTTTAGTGATTTAAACTAATTAATTTTTCAAAAATACACTGGAATATGTCTTATTCAAACTTATGTGTCAATTTTTAAATACCATCAACGTCATCAAATAATAAACGTTTACAACTTTTTGAAAAAAAAAACAAAAAGACTACCTCTCTTGGCGTAGTTAGAGTTTAAAACAATAAGTGGACCTTATTAATTCTCTTCCTCTGATAACTTAAGGATGTTTCATCACCTTTAAAATGTCTAAACAATGGAAATAGTGGCTAAAAGAATTTTGAATTTCGTGTGTAAACTTGAACAGTTCAATGAGGGAAACGTTAAAAAAGTTTTACATGTTTATGAAACCAATTTGCCTGAGCTTTCTTGAATATGTCAAAAATGTTATAGTTTACAACAGTTCTATAACTATTCATTTTTATTTTATGGCTTATATTATGTGACGATTTCATGCATATTATTGACCAGGCTCATGTCCCTCGTACGGTTGTTCGACCCATAAGGATGCTGAAGTTCAAGTTTATATCAGCTGTTGTTCAAACAAACAGCTGTTGACCCGACAACCCCTTCCTCAACATGCAAAGTTTTGCTACAGCGTACATATTGCGTTTTATGTACAGTATAAGCAAAGGTCTAAGGAGCTAAATTTGGTCCTTTTCTTTCAACAAACAATATTTTTTCCTTTTCTTGCGGTTTGACATACGTCTTGCAGTCTGTAAAATAATCGTGATCTAGAAAATATTCAATACAACATTAATAAACGGATCTTATACTGTAGTACTAAAACAAACTTGAAATAATATTGAATACTGTTTAGATTTGTATGCAGCGTTTTGTTCGTTTTTAGATCAAAGAAACCAAATCGATTGTTTTCTCGTTTACTTGTGATCGATGTTGATATGTATTCAGGTTTAATTGAAGGCCTACTAATCAAAATCTTTTAAATTATTGAATATGATACTGCCTTTGCGCTTTGTTCCTCTAGCTACAATATTATCAATTGTTTCGTAACGATAGCTGGTCCTCATAAGTGTCGCCTTTCGTCATAATTACATAGAGATAGTACTACACTTCATGGGCTAAGTTAAAATTTGATTGTTTATAAATTAAAACATTTTCTTCTACATGACTCTCACTAATCATTTTCGACCGTTTTCAACCCCAAAGTATTTATCAGGTTTTTCATGTTTTACCATAAAAAGCACATCATCTGATCGACAATGAAGTAAAGAAAGCAGGGCTGACAACATATGAACTTGTTTTGTCCCTGTTATGGTAGCTTCGAATATTTAATTAACTGATGCCTTAAAAACGACATTTGTGGATGTTTGGGAATTGGGACAAACACATGGCCCAACAAGCAGTATAAAGAGAAGGCAACACGTATTTTAAAATTATAAAATACAACCTGTCTTTTAAAAATCACAATCTTTGATGTCTAAATACAGCAACGCTTACCCAACAACTTCTCGCTTAATGAGCTTAAATCCCATGTTTTTTCGCTGAAAACTGTGGTGCTAAACCCAGCGTAACTCTGAGGTTTTAAATAACTATTGCAGTTGAGGGGATTCTCTGTTTCAATATAAGCCAGCTTAGTCGAGCTAATTTTTTTAATATTATATTTATTCTACCAAACTTAGGTGTACATGTACATTTTTAAAACAGATAAAATAACTATTTGACTTGCAGTGTTTAAACCAGTTTAATCCCACAGATAGAATACAAGTGTTTAGTCAACCTCAATCTTCCTACCACGTGCGACAACAATGGAACAGCTGTTTAAAAAACGTCCGGTTCCTTTGTGTTGTGTCACCCTGTATAAGGATTCTTATTTGCAATATTTTGGATTATCACATTGTTTTCCTCGTTCATTGACCAATAATTTTGCTTGAATGGAAGCCACTGGAAGGCTTTGTAACATTTCTTGATGTTATGTATGATGATTATGGATGATGATGTATGTATAATCCCATGCCGCCGCGAACGTGTTAACACGACTTGTTCTTCGTTGTTCGTTCTCGTATCTTGTATTACTTTTCATCAGAACATAAAGTTTTTTTTAGTAATACAGCAAACTACCAGGAAGATTTAAGAGGAAATACGTTTTTCACTTTCAATTAAAACACAATAATTAATCTTACATCGCGAGCTGTGATTTCCCGTTAGAAATTTGATTCCTAATCGGTAACCATAGACAAATAGTATATTTCTAAACAACTTTAACTGTAAATAAATGGATCCGTCATATATATAAATATAGGCCAATGTACTTTTTAGGTCCCTGACGTCAGGTGTGCCCGACAACTCTCCACCAACCTTTTAAGGTATCAGTCCTGGAAGTTCGGAAGCCTGACTAAAGGTCGATTCACACACATCAGTTACGGAACGTCACAGTCCAGTCACTTCAGGCACGTCACAGTTAACAAAAATATTCTTTAATGGATTTTCTATTGCGCTATCTACACTTATCCGTTGCAGTCCCGTCAGTCGCTCTACCGGCATCCGTCAGTTAATTTCAGATTTCTTTCCACCGATACTTTTGGATTGTTCGGACGACTGACGGACCGGTTTAAGGTTAGAAAATAGTGTTATTGTTGTTAAAATGTTTTTTTTGTTTATATTTTAAGTAGGTACTGTTTGTAACAATTAACAAGATGGACAATGAAAACTTGATAGAATATAGGTTTATAATTTAAAACTTTTGACTGTAAATTACTGTGAATTTTAGAGACGGAAACCAACTGACGGACTATTGACAATCACTTCACGGTTTTTGCATATTTGAAAGATTCTACAAAAAGCTTAAAGCAAGGTACCAAAAAGAGGTTAGGTCAGCTAAGTTGTCTTATAATTGTGAAAGGGTCATCAAAGCCAAGGACAAACCTAAGGCAATTTGGTCTGTGGTTAAAGAGAGCTTAAATAAAAATGATTTACCTATAATTGTTAAGGAAAAAGATGATCTCTCTTGCGATGGTTTTAATGACTTTTCTATTAGTAATGTTAGTGCCATTGCTCATGATATACCTCAATCAAAACATACAATAGATTATTACCTAAACAAATTGTGTAACAATAAGTTGTATAATAGGCCAAGCAATGAGTCATCAAAGTTTTCATTTCAATGTGTGTCTGTTGAAAATGTGCACAATGCAATCAATTCTCTAAGTAGTAGAGAGATATAAAGTCAATGGAAGTAGTGAAAGTCTAGATGTATATAACCTCAACTCTCGTATTATGAAGCTCGCTTCACCTTTTATCGCTGAAGTATTATGTTATCTGCTAAATCTGTGTATTGTGTTTTCTGTCGTACCTCAATGTCTTAAACTTTCTAAGGTTATTCCATTGTTTAAAAAGAGCTCCAAATCTGATTATGCAAACTATCGTCCGATAACAATCGTACCAGTGATTTCAAAGGTTTTAGAAATAGTGCTAAACAAGCAGGTATTGTATTACTTTGAGGACAATTCATTGTTCACCCCCAAACAATATGGTTTTAGGCCCAAGCGTGGTACGAAAGACGCCATTGTTAATTTTATGAAAGAAAGTACTTTCAATGTAGACAGTAAGAAAAATGTTATTAACAGCTTTTATGATATGTCCAAGGCCTTTGATACTATAAACCATGATGTTTTGGCTAGAAAACTTGAGTTCTACGGTTTTGATAATCAGTCAGTTAGGTTAGTTATGTCATACTTGTCAGACAGATATCAATATGTATTTTTTAATGGTAGTTCCTCTCAGTATTTAAAGGTTGACACAGGTGTTCCTCAAGGTTCAATTTTTGGTCCAACTCTGTTTATAATATATGTTAATGATTTACCAGTAGCTTTAAGTAATGTTTGTGTATCGCCATACATGTACGCTGATGACCTTGCAGTTCAGATAAGTTGCGATCAAATGATAATTTAGCGAATCAGATTCTCAATAATATCAACATGACTGTTGAGGACTGGACGGCTGCAAATTTTCTGTGTCTCAACAAGAAGAAAACTCAAATCCTCAAATTTAACCTAAGTTCTTGTTCTCACTACACACCTGCCCAGACAGCACACTTTCTCCTCAGGACATCCCACGGATATTGCGACAGGATATGCAAGATATCCCATAGTGGTCCTATGGTCAACTTGGGATATCACAGGATATCCACAGGAATGCGTAATGTCCCCGCCCGGGGATGTCCTACGGATAAGCTCACACGCATATCCGTGGGACATCCGAGGTCATCCCAGGGTAGTCCTCAGGACATTCTCAGGACATATGGGACTACTATGGGATGTCCCTGGGATAAAGTGTGGTCTGGGCCTGAACATAAAAAACACAAAATAATATAGATTTAGTATGAAAAGCTTAATTATAAGTTTAGTAAATTGATTAAATAGTTAATAAACACAAATTTTGAAGAAAAAAAACGAGAAAAAAGTTTTTGGCGCAGACGGGTTTCGAACCTGGTACCTTCGCCTTGTGAGCCTCTTACCTTACCTCCTGAGCTATCTGCGCTTGTTGATTATGGGTGTTTTCAAGTGGTTAAAGAGTAGCCGACAGTTGCAATGGTCGCAATACTTAAAATATTTTTGATACTACAGTATAGGCTATATATGATTCTGTTAATCTGTTTAGGCCTCAAGTAGTTGAATTGTTTTTCTGGTAGTTGGAGAGGATACTGGTATTTGAATATAGATTATTTAATCACCATTAGATTAGCACTGTAATAATTGATTGTTATATGATTAAAATTAGTTTTTTGTTGTTTTATTAATTTAAAGTTAGAATTAAATTCACATTTCACACAACTATGATAGAACTCTAGTTTTCCTGAACTCAGTGGTAGTAATATGTCAGTAAAGTAAAGTCAACCCTTGCTAGCCATAGTATTAACAAGACATATTTTCAATCTGGGAAACCTTAAACTTTTAAAATAAATTATAAAACCTCAACATCTTAATGCGTGGGAATCTTATTTTTAGAAAAAAAAACAGACCAAAATTATTTGTTAAATAATGAAGACGGCCCAATTATAAATTCGGAATTACTGAAAATAATTACATCAAGAACAACACTGTAACATATCCAAAATTCAAAAGATTAATTTTTCTCATATTATTTTTTATTTTTCCAATATCCTTTAAATCATTTGTTTTAACTTTGTTTAACATTAATTTATTAAGTAAATATTTACTTTCTGTACTAGTGTAAACACAGCCTGAAGATGGAAACCAAGTTTCTGAAAGCACTAGTGAAAAAAACTAATTATTATATATTGGCCTTGTTGAACATTTAAATTTAGATATACTGTACATTTCATCAGTGGTAGTATTTTTTTCTTCAGTTTGTTACCGGGACATTACAGGATATCCAGTGGATTTTTTACATGTCCCGGGATGTCATGGGACATTCTGGGATATCCTATGGCATTCGTACATATCTCGGGACTTTACAGGATATCCTGAGGTTAACTTACAAATCCCGGGACATTACGGTATATTGTAGGATATCCTGTGGATTTCGTACTCGTCCCGGGATTTTGCGGGATATCCTGAGGATAGCGCACATATCCCGAGACATTCTCAGGACATATGGGACTACTATGGGATGTCCCTGGGATAAAGTGTGCTATCTGGGTGAAGAGGTTAAATTTCTAGGTATAGTTCTGCAACCTAACATTAAATGGAATAATCATGTTGTCAGTGTGTGCAAAAAAGTGTGTAAAGGTATTTTTATGATTAGACGTCTCAGGTTGATTGTTGATTTTGATGTTCTGATGTCAATATACTTTGCTCACATTCAGAGTCACCTATTGTATGGAATTGTAGTGTGGGGATGTGACAGCAGCGTTAAAAAATTACTGATTTTGCAGAAGAAAGCTTTAAGAATCATTTGTAAAGTAAAAAGAAAAACTCACTGTAAACCTTTGTTTAGAAAACTTGGTGTGTTAACTGTACCTTCATTATACTTACTGGATTCTTTGTTGTACATTAAAGGAAATCTTAATAATATTCCTGCCAACAATTCAGTACATTCATACTTTACCAGACAGAGCCATTTTATCAGAATTCACCAATGTAATTATCAGACTACCATTAAATCTACTTTTGAATTAGGTAAGAAAATCTTTAATTTGCTGCCACATAATGTAAAATGCTTAGATGATAAGAAATTCAAAGTGCATTTGAAATCTCTTTTGATAGAATTAAGTGTGCATGATGTTGACGAATTTATCACTTATTTAAGGTGTCCAGTTTTGTAAATAGAAATTTATTGTAAAATATGACGATGCCATACGTATGTTTTGTATGTTTTACGGCAATAAATGATTTGATTTTGATTTTGATTTTGACTGAGAAATTGCGGATGCAACTGAGACTGAACTGTTACTGGACTGATATGTGTGAATCGACCTTAAGACTGAATGACGCATGGTTCGCTATCCGTTTCTAGCCGTTCATTGCTAACCACGACCCGATAAATTTGTTCTTTTTGGCTTGGAGGATGTTTTACTATCATATTATTAAAATTATATTTCTAGGTAAGGTGGGGACACCACCTAGGTCATGACCATCTTTAACTCCAGGCCGCGGCCTTTGAAGTGGCAAAGTTGCAAGTAGTGTTGTTGTTCCAGTTGTTTTGTTTGTAGTTGTTTGTAGTATTTGCATATTTTTTAGGATATGAAAGCTTATGGTTATTGGGCTATGAAAATATTGACATTAAAAATGTAAAAATTTATTTTCAAATTTTATTGTTTTGGTTTAAATTCTATTATATTTTATTTTCAATTTTTCTATAAATTTTTATTCATAAATTTAAATTTAAACCAATAATACGCGAATTAATGAGATGGTGTCACCTGTCTGCCATGTTATCTTATGGGACGTCTGGCGCTAAACATCACTCCTTGCGACGTTGCCAATTCTACCAGACCGCGACCTGGAGTTAAAGGTGCCGTGCCTAAGGTGCGTATTTTTTAACCCAAATATGAGTGATTGATAAGAGTAGAATAAAGTGTGTTGCCGAAGCTCGTCAGGTCTTAGTCAGTAACAGAGCTGCTACACTAGGTGTCACTAATGAAACATCTTTCATTAGTCAGGACAATAATTAATATTGAAAGGCCAAAAGGATTGAAAAGGTGACCTTTGATTACCAGGCGAGCACTATTATCAATGAGCAGTCCAGATATATTAATATATTATAAAAATATATTTATATGTTATATAAAGATGCAACCCATTCATTATACATTGACTATAAACAATGGTACTAGAGTCCGTGTCTTAAGTTTGATGCTTCACGGTTTCATGACTATAAGTGCAGCCTGCAAAAGCAGTCAAGGAAAAAGGAGAAAAGATTGCAAGATTCCAAGATTGGGTTGTTTTGTTTTGTTTCGTTATTGACGTTTTTAGTTTTTGGGTTTGAGTGAGGTTACTTTACTGTTGATGTTTTGTTTTAGTTAATATTTATTAATATTGTGGTTTGTGGTTATTAGAATGCATTAAACAATATAGACCTAATATTTTTTTTCATGGTTATGCCAATGTGCATTATGTTAATTAATTTACAGTAAAAGTATTTTCACCAGAGAGATTGGAACCTGGAAACTCCCATTCTCTAAGTTAGGGCCCAGTTAGGCCCTAGTTCATATTTTAATTTAGGCCTAACATGCTAACAGGCTTCCTTGTATAACATTCTGTAACGTAAACTACGCAATGAGTGAAAAATTGCGGGAATTGAAAGAGAGATCTCAGAAAAGGAAGAAGTTATTGGCTCAAACGGTAAGACTACAGTATAAGATGTGTACTGTAGCATAGGCCTATGTTTAGGCCTATCATGTAGCTTGGCATTGTAAATTGTTTTTTTACACATTCAATTTCAAATTGCCGGATGGTCATCAAGCGTTGAAGTTTTTTTCTAACTCTGGGTAGGGGCCTAAGTATATGGTCACTAAGTTAGGTGCCTTCGGTGCGTTTTTCAGCCATTTTGGTTGAGTTATGGTTACATAAATTGTAAAGTGAAGGTTTTGTTATGTTAGGTACCGTAGGCCTAGATAAAATAAATTTTAGAAACTGTAGGTAGGCTATAGCTATCATAGGCCTAATGCTGCTTTAATGCGGTCAGTAGCCTATGAGAAAAAGATAACTTAGTGAAATGTTTCTGGCCTATGAAACATGAAGCAAATTTATTATTTTATAAACAACACAGGCTACACTTAAATTTACGTCCTACACTCATTTGAATGAATAAATCAATCGATATAGGCCTAGCGATTTTTTCATTTCGATAAATCAAGTTTGATTAGTTATAGTGATACCTAATCTAACTAACCGAATGAAATGCCCAAATCGACATAGGCTATCAAATAGGGTAGAGTGGGGAAATTGGGACCCGGGGGTAAGATTGGGAGCTATTTTTTTTAAATTTTGTATATTATATTTATTTTTTAAACAAAATTGTAAATACGTCAAAGTTTAGGCATTCTAAAGGGGTTTCATCACAAATTATTGGATAATTGTAATCTTGTGTTTGATGTATAAAAAAAATTAAGCCGTGTTTTTTTCCGAATGTTAAACATATTGTGGCAAAACTTTAGCGTGGTAGTATTTTGAGTTATTTTTTATATACTACCGGTAGTGTACATGTTGCTCGAAATCGAGCAATTGGAAAGAAGTACAGGAGTTATTTATAAACAAATTACTTGTTCAAAAACTAATAACAGTCATAATTTCCAATGATTTTAAAAGAGTCAACTAAAAGATTATTAACCAATGGAAATACTCACAATTCACAGTCCTATTCCAGTTTAAAGGGTGAATTTTTAACAATCAAACTGCCCATGGACGGGAAAAGGTAAGCTTACAATTTAAGTCAACGTAAAAAGGCTGGTAGCTTTTATAAAGTACCGTACCTAAGCTATTTAGCCAATTTGTAGACAATAAGGTGTAGGCTACTTTAAACTCTACAGGACAGAGTTAGGCAAAACCTGGCAGAACTCTGAAATGGTGTTATTTATCATAGGCTTACCCATATGCCAAATCCTTAAAATAAAAATTTAATAACTAATAACTTATATCATTAAACACAAACCACCATCCAAAACAATACACATTTGTAATACAACATACACATTGACTGTTTACAATTAACATATGTTCTTCTTCTAACTATTAATTTTTGCTTCGCAACGGGAAAAATCTGTTTCATAATCGTTGAAATAGATTTATAATAAATAATCTCTCATAAAGTTTAAGATTAAATAAACCTACCACATAGTTGTTTTATTTTTTTTATCAGCTGTCTGAAATTGTGAAATAGGCATCTGACAGTTCTGGTTGTTTACATTTAAATGTCAAATGTAAACATTGTGAATTTTATCATGCTTCCATGGAGACCAATTAATTATGAATATTTAATTTCTGACAACAGCTGGAGTTTCAAAACAATTTTTGTTTCCCGTGTTAATCTTATGGAGAAATACGAAACTTTAAAGGTCCCCATGGCATCACTCTCTAATTATTTCCCTAAAAAGAAAGTTTCCTGCACAACTTCACGTTACGCTCTTTCCAATGACACCAAAAACATGTCAATCGGTTCAGTAGTTTCGGAGGAGTAATTGTCACAAAAATCCTGCTTGCGTATTAAATAAGTACCTATAGATTATAGCCTATGAATTAATAATCATACCAAAATGTATTTTTTGACTTATTAAAGGTTTAAGCAATAGGTAGTTTGTTAGGGCTTTAACATAAAAAAAAATAAAAAATTAATTTTATACATTTTTTTTTAACCCTCCCAGTGTTACTTGACGAAAATTTGACAAGCAGCACACTTTGTGTAGTGTTACTTGTCGATTTTTCGACACGCAGACATCGTTTACGGCGAAGGCTCTATGACTGACTGAATCGGATTGAACTGGATCGAGTTAGGTATCGTTCTTTCCGTAATATTCTAAGCTTTCTCCAGAGGTCTGTCTCTAAGCGCTATTCATTTTAGTTCCGAAAATATTGTAGCAGACAGCTGACGTGCGTGTATTTGTAAACAGCTAGGTTCCCCCGGACCGATGACTGATGTGTTTTATTACGTTTATCATTGTTTTAGTGTTAAAAATCAAAAGTAGTGATATACGTGGTGCATTATAAGAAGATTTAAGTGGTTTTGAAGTGCAGGTTGATGATCCTGAAGAAGTAGGTAGTGATATTGATGTAAATTATCAGCCAGATTCCTAGCTATGGTTAGGCTATGCATTCTTAGCTAAACGCTATGTACTGAAATCAGTTTTTTGCCCATAACTTATTTATTTGCAAATCTACTTCCTTATATTATTATATATTTGTAATCCTCATAAAATTTAGAACAAAGTGGCTATTTTCAAATATTTATAGGCCTATAATTTATACAATTTCATTGAGCGCAAACTTATTTTTTTTTTGAAAATTTTTGAAATTATATTTTTTTTACCTAAAAATTTTTTTTTTGAAAAAATGTTCCTTATGTTTTATATATAATATTGAAGCCCATGATTTTCCAAACAAAATGTTATATAGAACATTAGAATTAACATTGTTTTAAGCTTCTCAGATCCGTTTTAATAAAACCTTGCAAATGCGCCAAAAATAGGTGGACATTAAGGCCTAAACTATGGACACTTGGAGGGTTAAATGGGTCCCAATTACCCCGGTGTGGGGAAATGGGACCCAAGAGTGAGCTAAGCACATAATTGGCCTATTTCAACTTATAGGTATTTGGACTGATAACTACAATTCATTAGAAATTCTTTCGGCTGAAAAAGCAAAATTCCAGAAAGTTTGCATATGACCAGAAAAAAAGTTCGACATAAAATATACTTGTAGTTTTTTTTTTATTTAACTATACATGTCTTTAACAGTTTAAATCTATATTTCCTGGCTGTTATCTGCTCTGGTTGATTTTTCCTATTTTATTAAGAAAAAATGTTTTGGAAAAAATAGTTTGTTTAAACTAATGTCCTAAAAAAAATTTTTTTTCCAAAAAAGTATGTTGCATTTTGTTTAGCCTATTATGTTTTCATTTTTAGAACCCTATTACCCTCACAAATTAATATTACCGGTAGGTGCTTATGGGTTTATAAGCATAGGTCCCACTAATAGCATAGGTATAAGCATAGGTACCACGGGGTAGGTACTTGGGTTCCAATTTTTTTTTTTCATAGTAAAATTTATTTAAAAAAATGAAAAACATGTGATAAGAAGACAAATTAAGTTACAGTTGGAAACCTTGTGCATGCTCATATTTTGATTTTTTCTAACAATAAACATTCCTAATTGAAAAAAATAAAAACATGGGTCCCAATTCCCCCACTCTACCCTAATCCATATATCGATGTTTTCATTTGAATGAGTGTAGGACGTAAAATAAAGTGCAGCCACAACACACAGTTTAAGTTGGATCTTATTTGGTTGTGTTTGCCATGTTCTCTTTCACCTCAGAGTATAGCCTAATTTAACTTAGCTTATTATTAAAAATCTTAAGATTACAGCCGTTATTCTTTTGGTTCACTTATCATCCCTGCATTCATAGTGAACAAGACAATTAGCGCATAGGCCTACCTGGGCTCTAAGCCCAGAATGTATCGGTTTTAAATGGAATTTTAAAGCATTTAACTTACAATGAAGTTTACAAACTCTCAATTTCCAGTTGGGTGTATCAAATGTGGCCGAGCTAAGGCAAGCTCTAGGGACAGCCATTGAACCAACCCCTCAAAAGGTCGTTAAGAAAGAAACTCCTCAACCTGAAACAACCCAAGAGAAGTCAAAAAAGGAAGAAACCTCTGATGAGTTTGTTTACAAGGACTCTTCAACATTTTTGAAGGTATGCTAATGCAAGATATGGTCACTAGGTGCCTTCGGTACGGTTTTCAGCCATTTTTGTTGAGTTATGGTTACATAAACTGTAAAGTGAAGGTTTTGTTATGTTAATGTTAACTTAGTGGAAGCTAACTTATATCCACCTTTGTATTCAAAGGTTTAAAGAAAATATTCTTTGAACCATTCTCTCAAAAATCTTGCTTCTGGTAAGTAAGGTCTTTGTAAAGCAAATTTAAACATAAGTCATATAGGTATCAACAAACTCTTTAAACGAGATCATTTTGTTTTGCAGGGAACACAATCATCAAATCCTCACAATGATTATTGTCAGCACTTTGTAGATACAGGTCAAAGACCTCAGAACTTCATACGAGACGTTGGCCTGGCAGACAGGTTTGAAGAATATCCTAAGCTGAGAGAGCTTATCAAGCTGAAGGTAAGTTCTATGTCTATAAGAAATAACTAACTTAATATTAAGTCGGTAGTGGTTTAAATACCTGATTCTGGCAATCCAATTGTTGTCTCCAACAACTAGTTTCAAACCGCTAAGAGGTTATCATCAGGTACGTACAACGATGATTACTTCACATGAAGTTCGTCAGGATTAAAAGTTTTTTCACATACATTTCCACAAACACAGCCTAGCGTTCATACACATACGGCCCATAAAATAAAACATTAAACACGAATGGGCAGATGTTGATAGGTTAATGCAGAAATTTACGGAAGGCTGAGCCTAGACTCAACTTTCACATTACCAACATCGGTCTGCTTGCTGTGTTTTTAAAACTCTCCGAGTGTCCCTTATTTTGGCCTTAATGTCTGCCTATTTTTTGCTCATTTGCAAGGTTTTATTAAAACGGATCTGAGAAGCTTGAAAACAATGTTAATTATACTGTTCTATATACCATCTGTTTGGAAAATCATGGGCCTCAATATTATACATAGAACATAAGGAACATTTGTTTAAAAAAAAAAAATTTAGGTAAAAAAAATATTTTTAGGAAATTTTCAAAAAAAAAAAGTTCGCGCTTAATGAAATTGTATAAATTATAGGCCTATAAATATTTGAAAATAGCCACTTTGTTCTAGATTTTATGAGGATTACAAATATATAATAATATAAGAAAGTAGATTTGCAAATAAATAAGTTATGGGCAAAAAACAGATTTCAGTACATAGCGTTTAGCTAAGAATGCATAGCCTAACCATAGCTAGGAATCTGGCTGATAATTTACATCAATATCACTACCTACTTCTTCAGGATCATCAACCAGCCCTTCAAAATCAATTAAATCTTCTTATAATGCACCACGTATATCACTACTTTTGATTTTTAACACTAAAACAATGATAAACGTAATAAAACACATCAGTAATCGGTCCGAGGTTAACCGCTGCTGTTTACAAATACGCACGTCAGCTGTCTGCTACAATATTTTCGGAACTAAAATGAGTAGCGCTTAGAGACAGACCTCCGGAGAAAGCTCTGAATCTGTGAAATAAAACGATACCTAACTCGATCCAGTTCAATCCGATTTTTGTCAGTCATAGAGCCTTCGCCGTAAACAGTGTTTGTGAGTCGCTGCAGCGACAAATAACACTCAGAGGGTTAATGTTTTATTTGACTTCATTTTAAAAAGACCCAAAAAAATCCCCTCGGTGCCAACCCCCCCCCCCTCCCTCCCACCATCGTTAAGTTCGGAATCAAGAAGTTTTACTAAATCATGCTTGTACAGGAAGTTATAATCCCGATTGTCCAAAATGGTTGGGACCAGACCCTTTTTGGATTATTCGTAATATTTTGGATAACTTAAGCGAAATGTTTACTAAAATACACATAGCCTAATCATGAAATACACAACGTTTAAGTTGGCTATTGGACTACAACAACAAGTCTATTTTGCTCGGACGCTATACAGAATACTTCGACTAGGAACAACCATTGACTAAGGTACAACTAACTGTCGTCACACAACAAAAACTGGCGACAGCTGACAAAAAACAAAAAAAACCTTTTTTTTGGATTAAGCGGACTTCTGAAAGTTCGGATTATTGGGACTCCTCCGTATCCAATATGGTTTATTCGATTAAATTATAAATTATATTGAACTATCATTATAAATGATAGGGTTATTCTGCCCAACTTTTGGTTTACAAAAGTACAATTTATTATTAGGGGGACAGAGTCTTTCAAGTTAACATAACTAGCAGGTCTGTCTATGTCTCTCCTTATTTCTAAGAGAATTAAACATAACCTCCAAATATGCATTAACGCTTTGGGTGCTAGAATATTTTTTTTGTAATTTTCCGAAAAGTTCTATAGAGTTATTTACTTATTTCGTCCGAAAAGTGCTAGGCTTGCCACGGGGCGAAGTCTAGTGTGCAAGAAAAAAATCAGGCTAAAAATACAATTTTTCATCTCAAAAGTGATAGGCCTAAGAAACGATATAGGGCCTATCGGGCCTCGATTGTATGAGGAATCGAAAGAAACCATCGCTGTTTCAAAGCTACAACCGAGTCAACTGATATGCTCATTTAAACTTACATGATCGAAAGTCGCGTCGGCACGATATATATCGTTGCTTAGTGTTTTTCGGATGAAACGCAAACAACAATATAACATTCCATAGCACTTTTCGGGAAAAAGACTCACAACGATATATCGTTGCATGGCACTGAAAGGGTTAAACAGATGGAATAAATGTGTAAATACTACATCAAGGCAGCCAAAATTCCTTTTCTATGGTTCCAAACTGTATAGAGAAATTGATTGATGGCTTGATCCTCAGTATAACATTAAACCCGTTTAAGTTAAACGCTTCTTGGAGAAACCGGGCCTTAAACCAGCAAAACCTTAGAGTAGTAGCCTACCATAGGCCTGGTACGCACATTTTCAGGGGTAGCACAATTTGGGTAGCCTACTTTTCAAAAGCTCTTGTTCTCTTGTTAAAAAGCCCTTTTCTCTTGTTTAGAAAGGTTAACTAACAAGATAGAAAACAAGCAGTCAACATCTTATACAGATATAACCATGTTTACTGACAATATTGTCTTTTCAGCAGGACAATATTGACAATATTAACAAACTGTTTTTCCCCAGGATGACCTTATAGCCACAACTGCCACTCCGCCAATGTTTCTGAAATGTGAACTGCAAACTTTCAACTTCAAGGAGCTTAACAACAAGTTTGACGTCATTCTTGTTGAGCCCCCATTGGAAGAATACCAGAGAACTATGGGAGTCACTAACACACAGTTCTGGAGCTGGGAGCAGGTAGTTTTGCTTTGAATTTGCTTGGACAAGCTTTACATTCCCTAAGGAAAATGTTTCAAGTTCCCACAAAGTATGTTTAATACAACAATCATTTTCTAGGCCAAGAGTAGTTTATGTAAAATTCATGAAAAACTTATTGCAGCAACCCATTCCCTATTAAGGTGTGAATACTGTATTTGGTTTCAGGCTATATCTTAAACCTAAGATCTATTACATACAACTTGTGTAGTGGTAGTGAAAAAACGGAAAAGGTCCTAAAAATAAACTTATCAATTAGAACAAAATTGACTGCAGCTGAGAAAATGATGTGTTGCCTGAGTATATATTACAAACAATTTCTGATTCCGTTTCAGATTATGCAACTTGACATTGGAGAAGTGTCGGCCAATCGCAGTTTCGTGTTTTTGTGGTGTGGGTCCTCGGAGGGTCTAGATATGGGCCGCTTCTGTCTACGCAAGTGGGGCTTTCGTAGGTGTGAAGACATCTGCTGGATACGCACCAATGCTAAAAATCCTGGCCATTCCAAAAACATTGAGTCAAAAGCAGTATTTCAAAGAACTAAAGTAAGTTTCAAGATCAATAATCCTCTTGAAGTCTTGAGGTAAAAGATAAAAACCATTAGCCTAGCTAATACTTTTAACGAACTTCACTAATTGCACCTCAATAACTTAAAATCTTTTAAGTTTCATATCTCAAATGATTTTCAATCCTTTGGTTTAACTTTAAACAAACGTGATTTGCCATCTACAAAATTTTAGGTCAGCATCATTCTGTTCAATTATCCAATATATTTAATGATTGATAGTTTTCTTTCTTTGCTTGGGATTTTGTCGAGTAACATACAAATGTCAACACATTTACAGGATTATGTCTTGTAGGAACATTGTCTGATGGGTATAAAAGGAACAGTCCGGCGTTCTACAGATGGAGATTTCATACATGCAAATGTAGACATTGATCTGATTATCAGTGAAGAGCCAGAGTATGGATCATTGGAGAAACCTGTTGAAATCTTCCACATCATTGAACACTTTTGTCTCGGCCGCAGAAGGTTGGTAACTAAAATTGGTGGTGGAAGGATGACCTGCGGCTATAAACCTGTGTGTCATTATAACCATCTGTGTTAATTAATCACCTGTCTTGAAGTCTTATTAGTGATGTAAAATACCCGGGTATTTAAAACTCGGGGTAAATACCCTGGGTAATTACCCGGGTAAATACCCAAAATCCATAAATGCCCGGGTATTTTGGGTATTTATGAAATCGATTGAAATTCATTTATATTTACCCCTAAATATGTTATTGTTATCATATTACATGATAAATTAGGATAGTCTATAACACCTTTTACAGCCAACTTGAAGCTATGCTAGTACCTTTTATTTAATGATTTACTGAAGCACTTTAAAAAAATAATACATAGCCTAAAGTTTCCAAAAGGCATGGGGTTTCGTGTCTTAAATCGAGTAACATCAGTTAAATTTAACTTACTAAAAATAGTATATTAAAAAAGGTTGTGGCTATTTCAATTTTTATCATTTCATAATTTTTCAATAAATTAAATTTTTTCATGAATTTTTTTCAATTAAATAAGTTAGCATAAACAAAATTATTTTAATTTATAAATATCCAAATGTTATTAAATTATGATAGTAAAAATTTTTATTGTATTACATGGCTTGGAAGGCTAGACAGACCTAATGCTTGATTGACATAGGCAGAATGGCAGAATACTAAAAGTAATTAAACTTTTCTGTGTTACCGCTTAGTTGGAAACAATAATATATTTGGACAAACCTACAAAAAGAATGTATCTCTTCTTTTTTGGTCTAACTCAATATCATTTCAAAAGATTTATTGTGCTATAGATTCGAATGTTTTGTATCACAAGTTTATGAAATTATTTTTTTTTTATGTTGATACCATTGATACTAACAAAATATCTAGAACAAAAATATTATTAAATCCTGCCATCCTACAGATTGAGTTTTAATTATTTCGGGTACACTTCCATATCTGTTGGCACAAACAACGGAATGAAAATATTGATCGATATATCGAATTTAACAGTCAAATAATCAATATTACTCATTCGGTTGTTTGTGCCAACAGATATGGAAGTGTACCCTTATTTTCTTAAGTTGTTTACACATAGGCCACTACTAGGTTAAATTTTCCTGTCTTTCTAAATAATAATTATTACTTTGCAAATTATTTTTCTTCACTTTCAATAAAATAAATTCATCTATCTATCATAGAAATTCATAAGTAGAAAAATCATAAGTAGTAGTGATGTGCGATACGTATCATATCGTATCGGAATATCGCGATACGCGAGGGACGATGCGATATTTCGATACGATATTTGAAAAACGATACGTATCGTATCGCCTAAAACGATATTTGTATTTATATCGGCACATAGAGCGATACGATTCATATCAAAACGATATTTTTAAGATTTTTCTGTGGAGGCCGAGCAAACTGCAAAATCTGTACTCTGTGGATGTGTAGTTTGAAATTTGAAATAGGAGTTTGTGACATCTGTATTTTTCACTGAGCTATAATTCTAACTGGAGGTAGCACTGAATGTCAAAGATGCGTGTCGCCAGCCGCCATGTTTGCGTGAGGTGTGAGTTATAAGAAGCCATGTTATTGGATAAGAAAACTCACTGCTATACCAACCTAGTTATAGAAGCCATGTTATTGGATAAAAAAACTCACTGCTATACCAACCTAGTTATAGAAGCCATGTTATTGGATAAAAAAACTCACTGCTATACCAACCTAACAAAATCAGCGACACGCTTTTGACAGACTTTTGCCATGGCAGTGCTACCTCCAGTTATAATTTTAGCTCAGTGGTATTTTTGGTTTTTACTTGATATGATAATGTACCAGTCCCGTCCACAGTCCAGCTCCAGTCCATTTCCACTAGCGTTCTATCATTGACTAATAATAGTCAAAGGTTCTATCCTATCTAGCCTAGCAGTGCAGAATGTGGGAACTGTCTGTGGCAATTACATTAATGTATCTGCAATCCTAAAATGCTATGGGAAGGATAGGGAAACAGGTCCAAGACGTAGGGAGTTGTGAAGGAAGTAGTAAAGGCGAGCAGTGTGGAGTGTGGGAATTGGGAATGGATTAATGTATCTGCCATAGACTGTTTTCAGAGTAAACTAATGATTTTCCCCAAGCAAAGCTCGGTCCCCAGGTACCTATATTACAGTATAAATTTGTCGTTTCTTGTGGTAGGGGAGGGGGAAACGATACGATAGTATCGTTTTTCAATATTTTTTTCCGATACGTATCGTATCGCTGTATCGCGATACGCGTCCGTATCGCCCATCACTAATAAGTAGTTAGGACCAGTGCAACCATGCGACCAGGGTATTTATGCCGATTATGCTTTGTGCTGAGACCTGGGTATTTATGGCGATTATAACCAGAAGTAAAATGCTAGAAGTGACCATATGAAATTTTGTTTAACACATTTTATCATCATTTTACTATTCTTCCAGGGTAATAATTGCAAAAAAACATCTCAATCTTCTCTAACTTTAATAAATATTATAAATACCCAGTTTTTGGGTATTTACCCGGGCCTGATTTATATTTACCTACCCACTGGGTATTTACCCGGCCCACATCACTATATACAGTAAAGTCCTATTATTGTGAACTAATTGGGACCGAATCCTGTTCGTACTAGCGGGAATTCAGAATAAGCGAGTTTCTGTAATAATTTATCTTCATCATGATTGCTGATGATGTTCACAGTTTTGCCGTGACTGCAGAAATTGTTTTCCATTTTGACATGACTGCTGGTGATGGTTTTTCTGCCATTGCAGGTGCCAATGATGATGTTTCTGTGACCACAGAAGATATTAACTAGGGATGGTCAAGTCTCGAAATTTCGGGAAATTTTCGGGAAATTTTCAATCTCGTTACACGAGACGAGATTACTTTTTGGCCGAGATTTTAATCGAGACGAGAATAAAAAAAAAAAAAAAAAAAAAAAAAAAAAAAAATTAAAAACGCCTGCAGAAAGTCAATGCAATACCCGCAATACAGGAGCGTGTTGTAGTTGCGTTTCCTTTTCGAAGGCGTTCTTATTTAATTAATTCTTTTAATGTAAATATTACTTTCATTATTTTAATAATATTAATTTAATAACATTTGAGAAGTTTTGTTAAGTGTAAGCAGTGTGAGGAATGTTTTATTACTATAAAAAAAGTCAAAACAAGTAACTATTTTATAAAAATTAATATTGCTTTTATTTTATGATTTATTTTATTTTAGGATAAGTTGAACTCTATCCTAACTGATATCACCATGTTTCCTAATCGTAGGCATTTTTAATAAGTTAGGCGTGATTAATAAAAAAATGTTATGCTGATGTTATTTAATGAAAGATTGTAAATATTCTTGCCTATTATCATTATTTTAGTATTTAAACAGTCATCTAACAATGTTACAAAATCAGGTAAAAATTTCGAACGTGCATTTCCCGTTGTGCATGAGAAGAGAAATCTCGTCTCGATCTCGTCTCGAAATTTTATGAGAAATAAAAAATCTCGTCTCGTCTCGTCTCGAACTAAAAATCCAATCTCGTCCATCCCTAATATTAACGATATCTTTGTGACCACGGGAAACTTTCTCGAACTCATGTTAGCTTTGTACAAACAAATTATTTTGAATAGGGGAATTTTCAGAACAGCGGGACTACTGTATAGAACTCTATTTTGCAAATGAGACTGAAATTAATTCATATCAGCTAGCTTATATTTCAAAGAAAATTCAAGTGAAGTGATTGTTTATTGATATTTTTGCAATGGGATAGTGATCAGCTAATTTAAACCAGAGAAAAAGATTACAAATTACAACACTCATAAAATGTACAAAAAAAGGTCAGAAAACGCAACACTACAAAACCTTAATACTAGATAATGCTCCTATAATTACTTTGACGCTGTTAAGTGATTATAATATATATTTTACATCATGGTTGCCTATGTGAAATTTACATAATTTTCCAGTTAAGTGGAAGGGAACAAGTGGATTTGAAATTAGGACATCCATCTTTATAGAACTAACTCAAGAAAGATTTCATTTAAATTTTTATGAACCCCCTGATCTGGATTGAGATGAATAACAACATTTTTGGATAGTTAACTTAATTGGTCTCTCTAACATGATTTTATGTTCAATCACTTGTCATCAAATACAGTTGTCTTAGTTTAATTTTAAACAAGGCAGATACTCTGACTAAGATTGTATAAGGTTTTGTTTTAACACTAACATCAAATATTTTCTTCATTAAATTTAAACTTCAGGCTTTTGCTCCCATAAAATATTGGCCATCAATTGGTTAAAATTGATTTTAATTTGAAAAAAAGCTAACTACAATACTTACAAGTCTATGTATTTGTAACAGACTGCACGTGTTTGGACGAGACAGTACCATCAGGCCGGGTTGGTTGACTTTAGGACCAGAGTTGACCAATAGCAACTTCAACGCTGATCTGTATGCGAGCTACTTCAACCCCTCGTCTATTACCACTGGGTGTACCGAGCGCATTGAAGCACTAAGGCCTAAATCTCCCCCTGCTAAGGGCAAAGCCCCAGGCAACCGGGGGCGAGGAGGGTTCTCTAGAGGTAGAGGTCGAGGTGGGTCTAGGTAGTTGGATTGATTTTTAGTGAGTAAAATTCTTTATATACTTTCGGTGTTAAATTATTTACCTTGAGTAATTCTGATATCCATGTTCATCAGTTCATGATGGACGTTGGTGACACTAGGCGCTAGTACCGTTATTTTGTTTCCATTATTTAGGGTTAATGTACTTGTTGGTTATACAACCAGGAGACAAGCTATCGTTTGTAATTACATGTTTGTATTTGGTTAAATAACAAAAAACCGTATTGTAAACAAAACACAAACCTATTGGGGTCAGATGGGACTTAAACTAAACTGCCTTCAGCTGATCCATAATGATTAAATTTCTACTAAGGGATTATTTCTATCATTGTTACAACTTTTTTTGTCCCAAAACCACTCCAATTAAAGATAGTGCAATACAGGTAAAGAAGTTGGGGATGTTTTGTGAGTAAATTTGTTTATAAGACCTGCTGTTTGCAGTGTGAGAAACGTTATCAGGCTTAAAATTCCGTTAAAATAAAATTTACCTCCGTTGATCCCATGGGTAAATTAAATTAAGCTTAATACTCCAGTTTGACTTAAAATTATGGGCGCATCCGATAACAAGTTCTAGTTAGTGTGAGAAAGCTTAGATAAAACAACTGGATTGTTACTGGTGTGAATTAAAGTCAACTCCTTTTTCAATAGATTATTCTTAACAAGATACTGATCAAAAGAAACAGCCCTTTAACACGTTTGCTGCTACGGACATTCCGGAACGTTAGCCGGGCCACAGCGCCAGGAGCTAGGAACATTCCGGAACGACACCGGTCATTGTTGTTTAACGTTTCCACGGATCAGCCAGTTCGTCGCGAGCGCCCTATATTTCTTTGCAGCTCGTGGCGACATACTTTTCTGACAATAAAAAATATAGTTTCCCAAAATCACCACCAGGGTCCTATAGAACAGGGCTTTGTCCCTCCTCTTTCCTGCTAGATAGCGACACTACTTTACCAACTGCAACCTGGTTAGTGCTGCTATCTATCAGAATCACTTAGTTAGTACTATGTCCAAAGCCAGTTTTATTGCAGAACATTGCCATCCAGTATAACTACTGTTGTTTTTACTGTAATTCAGTGTATTGGTGGCAATGTTACGCTGTGGCGAGCGTTAAGTTCAGCTCCTGACGCCGTCCCGGCATCTAGCGGTCAGCAGCGAACGTGTTAAATGAAGTTGATGGAGGAACAGTAAAACCTCACCAACACGACAATTTGTGAACCCAGAGGTTGCCAAGTGCTGCATACAATTATGAAAGCCTAAAAATTATTTTATATTGACTTTAACCAAAGCAAAAACTATTAAAATGAGTTTAAAAAAATAAACATTTAAATGTATTTCATTCTAATCTATATAAATAAAATTAGAGTTTTGTCTGTACATTGCTCAGAATTATATACGTTTAGGTTATTTTTACGTTTTATACATTAAAGAAGCAGAAACGAGTCTTATCTCAATTTCTGTCTGTCTGTCTGTCTGTCTGTCTGTCCCTTTGTCTGTAACACTCAAGATGGCATTTTACGCAATCTTCTCCGTGAAAACCAGAGTACATATCAAGATCCAAGTCATTTTAATGTATTCACTGGATTGGCGAGAGTGTCTTTAGTGATTTAAATATAGCCTCACTACTTTGTAAATAAAATTACGTACGTTCAAAAATGCAGTTTTGTGCGATTTTTGTCAAATTTCCGTTCAATTTTTATCACATAATCGTCTATGAAATAACGAACAGCTGTTCGGATCAAGATTATTTTTTCTAGCTGTCAATGACATGTTTACAAATGTTGTTTACAAATACCGCAACTATTTCGAATCACGTTTTGAAAGCAAATCCCAACCAAGTGAGATTAAAAACGTTTTTCTTACATAACGGATTTAATTAATCGCAAGTGCAATAATATAGTCTAATAGTGTAACCGTAAATGAAATTAAATAACTAGACATCGTCCAAATCGGAACCAGAAATTCTTTGAGTATAAAATGTTTCTTGAGTTTTGACAACCAGAAAGAAGAAGACCTTGAATCAGTGTTGTATAGGGCTGTGACACTGAAATGATTGTCGCCAATAGCTTACAAAAAAGGTTTCCACTCATTGACGGCGCTTCAATGGCGGTTGTGTAAAGTAAGTGTAAACTGCAGTGGGTGATTGTAACTGAGGTTTAACAGAGGAAGTGCTAAACTCGCTTTTCCAATGTGTCACTTTCTGTTTCTACTCACCGTGTGATGCAATCGCTGGACCATACAGCCAATAGGCCCATAGCTCATATCTTGGGTACGTAAGCCTACATATTTATTCATAACAACCTTTTTGACGACGATCCTTGATACCGGTACTTTTCCATAGAATACATGGCCTACCTACTTAAAAAATAAAATTACAAATGACCAAAACCCCAACATTGTGTGATTTTCGTCACATTTCCTTCTAATGTTAATAGATATACTAATCATTGTTTAGAGAATGCGTAATCTATTAAATAACAAAAAGTTGTTTGGGTAAGGTTGCTTTTTTCAAACTGACACCGATAAGTTTACGCTATAACTTTTTACGAGAAAATCCAAAAGCAAGAGATCAATAACCTCGGGACTAGATATTAATGTATTTAATTGGTCCAATTTACTATAGTTCTTAGGTAGGTTCTTACGTAGGTACTGGTTCTTTTCCTTAGAACCAGTAGTTTACAAATTTGATATCGTTGTTGTTGCACCTTATTTATTAGAGCCGTCCGTATTCAATTTAAGTGATGTCTTAACTCTGTATAGTTTTGCTTTTTCTGTCTGGATTCCAAATCTTAGCTTACCCGGTGTTCTAAGAAAATGATAACCTATTTGAGTAAAACATTTGTTGGGCAAACCATCATGAATTGTTTACGCCTTTATATTGTTTATGTATCAATAGTTCGTGGCCTTTGTTGGATTGTTGTATTGTGTTGTTTTGTTGTATGTTGGTAACGCATTAATGTCCTTATTTCTCAGTGTTTCACGGAATGGACAAGAGCACCTTTGATACTGAAAATGTCAACGGAATAAAGAGTTAAATGGTGAGGTTGAGGTAGTACTTTAAATACGTTTAAGTTAACCGATGTGGAAAGTAACTTTCAATTATAGGCCTACTTTAGGGCTACGCTTCATGGATCTATAAAACATTTTTTAGTTTAATCATTGGACATATGGACCAACACGATCCGGGTGACATTTAATTGCGAAGCATTTATTTTGGCTTACTGTCAGATACTGTATTTGCAAAGGTTTATATATAATAGTTTTGCCAGCATATCTGCAAATGTGCAAACTAATTGCTGTTCTTAATCTTAATATAAGAAGATTTCAACTGACTACTATAAGATCCCCGTGCGTAGAACGGGCACACAGCTAGTTTTACATGTTTGTGCATTCTAAAACAGCTGAGAATTAGATTTTTGATAACTAACATTAGTTTGTATTTGCATTTGGGCATTGTGTTTTTTGAATTTTAAAATAACCAATGCATCCATTAGGATTATAGCCAAAAATAAATACATTTTTAGTAAAAACAAAAAGGTTAATATAAACCAGGGAATAATTAAAAGCAAAATATAAAGCTAGAGCGTCCATGTTTGTACATGGTTGTTATATTTTACAATACCATATCACAAACGTAAAACAACAAGTTTTACCTATATCTAATACATTTAAAAAGAAGTAACAGAATTTGTATAAAGTACACATATAATAAACTGTCCATGAAAGTGTATAATAAATAAAATTTAAAATGTCACTTAAAATTACTTTAAGGAAGAATGGAAACGTAAATTTGAACTGAATCCCGCAACATCACAGATCTTCTTGGCAGTCTTTACTACAGGTAAGTCGATTCGCCTGAAAAAATTACAATCCATAAATATGGCAGGTGATAGTAGTACAGTTTGGCATCAGATAAGTAATTATCTCATATGACATTTCAACAAAACTAATCATGCCGAATAAATCCTTAATACAAATTTGACCTTCTTGGTAGATTTTTATAAAAAAAATTATTTGGAAAACATGAAAATCTATGGTTAATCATGACAATTAATGGCTGTTATGCTTGTATTTTAGTAAACAGTATATTTAATTTTCCAGATATAATTTGCTTAACTACAAATAATAATTTATTCCTTCTATATTAATGTTGTAATTTGCCTCTGGATCATTAAATTTGAGCAAAATGGCTTTAAGTTACCTGGCTTCATTAAGTGATCCTTGTTTTTAGTAGTACACTACTAGTTTTGGACTTCTTTAAGAGTCCATCATCAGGTGACAAAAACGTCTGGTCTTCTATCCAATTTGGCTAGATCCGTCGACATTCAGAACACACATGACACACGACAAAAATACAAAAACTAATAAATACTTTAAAAACCGACCAGTACTATTATAGGTGACACGTGCGGCGGCGCCGGAAGATGAGTCATACAGTAAAATATATAGTAATGTACTGTAGGGTACAACTTGAAACAAGGATCACTTGACGAAGCCAGGAAACTTAAACCATGTTCTTTATATTTTATTTACTTTAAAACCATGATTTAAAACATACCGGTACTTATTTTTAAAATAGTCCTAATCTCCTAAATACAAGTGAAAAAAATTCTAAATCACACATCAAAAGTAAACTAACATATACCAGATAATACTTACTTTAAACAGGCAGGCTAACGTGTTTATGTAGACCTATCCATGACCAGCACATTTGAGGGACCAAGATAAAAAATAGTTAAAATTCAAGTACAAAAAACCAAAGTGGGCATCTATAACATTTATGTTTTCACAATGTTCAAATAAATTTCGAAACCCTTTCCCAATCACACTAATATTAAGTCGACATGCCATTTCTAAGTAATAAGTCAATAGCCTACATGAGATTATTTTTACACTAGTATGACAGTTGAGTTGAGTTGGAATAAAATATTGTTATCTACAGAGCACATTGCATTTTTTACCTAAAATATAAATCTAGTTTTGTTTTGATGGCACTCGGCAGTGTAGTTTTCAGCTAAGTTTTGATTTACAGTTGAAGTTGCTTAAGGCTGGGAAATACATCTACAATTCTAAGACATATAGATGTAAAATTAGATGTAAAATACTATCATGTTAGCTTTTCAATATTAGTAAAAAAAAAATTAATTTGGCTTAAACAAAACAACTTTGCTTTTTAACCTGAATTAAATAGCCCGAGAAAAGTGTCAAACTGACAAGAAAGTTTTGTTTTTGTGGTTATATTCCATTAAAAGTTCAATTTAGTATTGGAAAATAAGATTGCAATTTTTGCTGGGTTGCCAGTGATTGCTACATTTGTCAGCAATGTCATAATTGAAAAGTTTGCCAACAAATTAGTTGTGTCTGAAATAAAAGCTTTATTTGTTACAACTTTTAAATAACCAGATTATTGAATACTTTGACACCATTATAAACAAATGTCTAGATATCAATTATAACTCTGGTTGCCAACAATATTTCAGAATAATTCAACTGATGTCCCAGAAGAAGTTTAAGATTCAAATACAGTAGCCTCTCTCTAATCCGGACTCCTTGGGACCGAGGCCAGTCCAGATAACGGTTTTTCCGGTTAAACCAACGTCCCCAAAAACTCGTTTAAACGGACTGTTTACTGTGATATTCGACTTAAATTTAGGAGAGCATTGTATTCAGACACGTGATCACTGGTCTCACATCTTTCCCACGAGAACAGTCGTTTCAGTACTGCCCACTTCCTGCTGATCTAGTCCGGTTAAACAAATGTGCTGATAAAAATTGTCCGGTTAAAGAGATGTCATTTCTGCCGAGTAGTCCGGTTAAACCGATGTCCGGTTAAAAGGTGTCTGAATAAGAGGGAGTCTACTGTACTTGAGAAAGTCTTAAAACTTGCAACAATTAATTTTTGAGGTTATGTTAAGTAAGTTAAGTTTACTTGGATCTATGACTAGTGATGCAAGACATCATGTTAAAGTTTTCTCAAGTTTTTTAATCAAATTTCCAAATTTGTCGTAGTTGATGTGAGCCACCAACAGATTGCGCTGATCTAAATTACTAATTTCTGTCGAATACATGATGTTTTTTTACCAAGTCAAACTGATGGAATGACTTATTGTGAGCTATACCGACTGTTATGACCCATCAACTATGTCAGCAACATAAAATAAGGTAGAAAATTGAATTTTAGACACTAGAGCATTCTGTGACTGACTCACACAACTACAATCTTTTTTAGTAAAAAAATTGACAACAGCTGGTCCATATAGATGAGATGTCTACTTCTGTATCCAATAGTCAATGCTTGGATGTTCTTAGAAACTGAACTGGCAATCTTTGCAGGATCATCCCACAATTCATAAAAATCTACACATCTATGTAATTTAGGCTCATGTAATATTTCACTGACTGTGGAATGAGAAGAAAAGGAAATAACTGAAATTTCAAACAGACATTTTTTGTCCATAAGACTAAATTCTACTTGAAAGATAGACAAGGAAGAAATAAATAAATTTAATTCGGTATTGAAAATTGTCAATGCATTTAATTTCCAATGCAAACACATTTTACACATGTTATTAAAATTGTAGTATCAATTAAGAAAGACACTGACAAGAGAGTTAAACGTACAAGATAATTGCAAAAGGTGAATATTTTAGTATTTCCTAGCCAGTGGTACGATCGACTAAACTAAGTGTGTAATATGTTACAATATCGGGCCGTTCACGTAATTCTAGTTTGTACATGACAATCCTTGAAGTCCCTGAGAAGAGCTTTACGCACCCCGTTCATTCCTTACACATTCAAGCTACTTTTAAATGAGATCAAAAGAGGAGAATCGCCTTCCGTCCCAACTGCCACAAACTTAACCTCGACACATCCGTTACAGCGAAACAGAAACGTCGATACATCAAACTACTTTAAACATTAAATATAATTACAGTTAGAAAACTTCAAACATAACATATATATATATATTTATACCTATTATTTACACATGCGATATCGAGTAAGCCTCTGTGTTATCAACCGAGATCGGGCGCAAGGACGGAAGGGTGAACAAATTTAACTGTACATAATGTTTGACATGTTTACTTACACATTTACATTCTTTCAATCTCGCTTATTAAAACACATTCATTTCAAATATCACCCGTTTGAGCCAATTTTAAAAACAATTTAATATCCGAACCGCGGAAAAGAAAATTAAAAATAGAAATTAATAACAAAGTGGTCTTTGTACTAAGAATCGAGGGGCAATTGAGAAATACTAGAAAGTAAAAGAGGGCGAAAAAACTAGAGCTATAAAGCCAGTACACATCTAAGAGTATTGAGGCGAGAAGGCCGACGGCTCTGCTAGCCTTTGTAGAGGTCAGGCTCAAATCTGTGTCCAAAACCTGGCAACACATTGCACCAGACATCAGTAACCAACACAAAAGATAGGCTCAATGTGGTCATTTACATCTACAACACTGGAGACTGTTAGACTTAACTCATAAGAAAGCAACTTTCTTGTTTGACTTGGATTACAAAAAAATAAAATTAAACATTAGATCAAACAAAGGTAGCTTGTAATTGTATATTTGATGTAAAAACACAGATCTTGTGTGCAAAACAATAATTTAAAATTTGTTGTACTTGAAAAAAATAATTTACAAGCATTTAAAAAAAAGTTTTTGTTTATGATGTGTCAATGTCAAATCATTGCTATGAAATTTACAGTAAAAATGTGTTTCATTAAAGTGTTGAATCAGTGTCAGAATAATTGATTGATATGTTCATTTTTATTTTACACAACCTACATTAAGTTTCTTGTTTTTTATTACTTAACATTGTTTAGAAAAAATATTCTATAATCAGCAAACAATATTTTGAATGCCTAAAGTAGCCTAATACCAAAGACTCAAATCCATTTTTAAGGTTAATCTTAAAACAAGAATGTTGACTCATTCTTTGACTAATCAGGAAACAACCAAATACACTTGATTAAGAAATGGCTTATTCATCAAATAGATAAGCCAAGTATTTGCAAATGAAAACCTTGGTGATGATTCATGGATTTGAGTAATAATAATTACTCTGATTATGTCTGTGCAAATTTCCAAAAGGTTAAATTAAATTTTAGGAGTTTAAACAATCAATCGATAGTAAGTTAGTGCGTGTATTTAGTTTTTATTTTTTACCTCAGTCTATCCAGACATTCTAGCTATCGACGTCACAAGAGGTATTGAGGTATTAGTGGATCCAAAGCCAAAACCAGGACCAGAAAACTGCCAAGAGTTGGATGAACGTAATTAGGATAATTAACTTAGGATTAGGCTGGGACCAAGAATTCCATGCAAGCACGCTAACACAATGAACCAGAACTGAATATAAGATTGTAACAACACTTACTCAGAATACGAGAATAAGTTTTAATGAACAATTAAGAATCTGTGTTAGCATATGCGCACAGAAGCTGAAAGTAGTGTCAACTATTAAAGGCAAGGAAGAATTTGAGAATCTCATCAGATTGTGCGGCAGAGAAATTATACACCATCACAGAGAACTGTAAAAATGCCTGTATAAAAATCTATTAAATGTCAACGACCAACTACACTAAATCATGGATCAATAAAGTTGAAAATATCTGGTTTATAAGACCTACAAAGCCACTTCCTGCACTTTGGCGACACATAACGGGAAGCTACAGTAGCTTACCTAAAACCAGCTAGGAAGTTACACTACCTTAGATAAAAACAGCAAACTTAGAAACAACCTGTTTGAGATTAAACTTGTATCTAAGGTCTATATTTTTTATTTATTTTTTTACTCTAACCAAAGTATGTCAAAACAAATAATAGAAGGAAATTCAGAACCTAAAAAGGTAACCCATTTATTGAAATTCCCCTGACCCAAACTGTAAAATAGGTAGTAAAGAGAAATTAGCTTTATGTTTACCCTGAGCAAAGGATTTAAGGATAACAAATAAAAATTAGTTATTAGAAACTAAACAAACATTTTAAGCTCAATAACCGAATAACCTTAAAAAACAATTTGAATGAAATGCTCAGAAATGAAAAAGATTGGTTACCTTTACACCAAGACTTAAATAACTCAGAAATTTAAACCATTAACACCAATAACCTAAACTACATAGAATATACATAAAATAATACTGTCAAGATTCCCCCCCCCCCTGGGACGCTAGGCACAAGCCAAAGGATGTTTGTCACATTACTTCAAGCTAGACCTAGGTTGCATTATCACTTCGTTAAAATCCATTGGTGATTTGGCAGGATTCGAACCCAGAACCTTAGGGACTAACTAGTCCCGCGCTCTAACTACCAGACCAGCTCGCTCCCAAATGCTGTCAGGATTAAGAACAGTGCAATATGAAAACTTCAAGATAAGCTTAACAGCAAAAGTGACCCAAGGAAAGAACTGTCAATATTCTTGACAGAGCCTATCATTAGAAAAGACAAAGCCTCTATCTATCACAAAGGAAATATTGTGATTAAAATATTGTACAAAAATGAGTTCTCCTTCCTCAAATGAAACAGTCATTCAAAAGAAACATTAATTGTAATGCCAAGTAAATACCAAACCAGACGGTTAAACACTGGGACAGTGTTAATAGTAAACAAGTAGTAAACAAGAGAAATAATTTATTATATTAAATATATAGATATAGTGACTTGATCATTACGATTGGAAGCAGCGATGATGTAACTTAAAACACATCCCAGAGATTTTGTCTTCCTAAACATAAGAAAGGATCAACCAGCTTAAGTAAATTTCTCGTTAAAAGTATCTCTATTTCCTCAACTCTTGTAACATTCAACGTTGATTCAAAAAATCTTCTTATTTATCAATTGCATTCTGCATAGGATTCATATTTAACCGAATAGACAGTTAATTATGCAACTATTTATTTCTGAAATTTTCTTTGACTATTCAAAAAAAAAATTCCCTTAGAAACACGTTGCAGCTAACTTGGTAAACAATTAGTTCAAACCTCACAGGGCACATTCAAATTTTGATCTACCAAAGAAAACTGAAAAAATCTAAGAAACCGACAAATCCTGGAAAAACTAAATAGAGAACTTTTGTTTATTTGACTGACTAATGACTAAATTTATAACGGAGATACTTTACCAATCATGTGCGCAGATGATACCCTTTCTCACTCAAGGACAGAAATGCCAAAGACCTTCATCTCAACTCAATGTCCGTCCAATTCACTAAAGCAATAAAATATTTCTTGTTAAAAGACCTTACTATCAACACTATTTAGGTGAATGATGAAAAAATGTACCCACTCTGAAATCGAGACCTACGTTTGTACAACACTTGAAATGGAGTTAAAGTTCTACGGTGTGGTGACACAAGACCTGGGATCACAAACCAACCTAACCTTACGATTGAGTGATGACTGGACTGCATGACGAACATGACTGCACTGCCAAACTGCACCATGAACTGAAGAAATGGTTGGCCAATACTATTCTTGGAATGCGTTCTATGACTTTTGATAAATTGTACCATCGTAGTATTTAAATACTCTTTTGTAATAATAAACTTTGATTCAATCTTGTTATGTTTGATGTTTGTGGAACAACAATATAGTGTATTGCTTGAAGGAATACTATCAGATTTAGGTGTGCGAAAGACCATAGATTCTTTCAAAATATGTAAATAGTTTGTACTAACTTTAAAAATGGCAAATACAAGCACAGGTGTCATGTTTAAAACTTGCGTTTCTTGTTTATTTCTAATTAAAAGTTCTAAGAAAGCAAATAAGACATTATTCTGTAAATTACAATTTATTTAAAACTTTTAAATTAATTTGCCACAAAAGGAGCCATTTATTCTAGACAATGATTTCCTTTCATTTGGCAAAATGTTTTTAGTATCAACTAATATTCATAAAGGGCCATGACTGGCTTGACTAAATACTAATTAGTCAAGTTGACTAAAGGTTACTCATGCTGGTTACTCAAAAACGAGTTGTCAACTGATATAGATAATTAAAATAAGTAAATGTGCCAGGGGAAAACTACAAAAAAATGTGTGGTGCATGCCTAATTGGGCCTACCTGGTGTAGACATTCCATACATATATAAAATTCAACTGTAGCAAATTTTATGTTTAAATTGAACATGAGTCGCTCACAGAGTATAATACTGTCAATTGTTTTGGATATTTTAATTCATAAGTAAACTGCAAAACTTCAAGATCACACTTCTTCCCCAATTTATCTCAAATGACTTAAATATCAGTGAATAAAAAATTATCACTGTCTGTTGATAATGTGTGTATTGTTATGTTCCTGGTTGAAACAAAATGTAACTCAAACCCAAACACATAACAACTGCATGCCATAAAAAACTGGTTAGTGACCAACACACAGCAAACGCAGGGTAAGTTGGTGTGAGGAAGCGATGATATGTGTCAAAACCAAACAATAAAACCAAAAGTAACGGAATGGCATGGCTAGCAAAAGCGGAAATCAAAAATTGCAATGCTTACCACTAGGTTTATTCAGTAAATGTTAGATTTATCATGAATGAAAGATTTCCTCATGCCTGATGTCAGTGTCGGAAAGCAGACGATACCTTCCAACTCTGTTTTCAGCTGCACACAACCGAAAAATATCAGATTGAGTGGCTAGCCTTAGGAGCCCTACATTAATAATTTGCCCTTGGTTGGATTTAGGCAAATGTTATATGGACAGCTTTGTTGAGGCAGATAAAACGTTGACGACCAAAGCAGAGCTGTTGTACAAAGCATAAAAAAACACTGTATCATCGACGAAACGCTCGGTGGTGGAGCTGTTAAACGACGCTGTGACAGGTACCTAGGGTGCCCGCGGTCTGCCAAACATCCGCTCGCGATCTGCAGATCAGTTGTTTGCTACAGTATTCAACATGGATGCAGTGCAAATCAGTTTTAACAGTTTCCACTATTTGTTGGAAACATACCAACTTCACCAGAAGGGTGGAGAGGCTTTAGGCATAGACAAAAAGAATTAAATATAGACTGTCAGACGTGTTGCAGGTACCATAGGTTCTGGCGCTGGGAGCGCCGTGTAGTTACGTAGCGATTGCGCCGCAACAATGGATCAACATTTCGGCCTGACAAAAAATTGCCACACGCGGGGGTCAACTTTTGCTCTCTCAGCATTGACTGCAGAGAGTTTGTATTTGAAGAGACTAAACAATGATCTTTAGTTTTAGATTTTTGTCTGTAAGAACAAATTTGTTTTAATTAGCTTTTTGAAACTTTTGTTTGTTTTATTGACACTGTTATGCAGTTTGTAACTGTCAAGAATAAAGAGATTTGTAGTTTGAAATTGTTATAAATGTAACCTGACCTACCCCAAATTGACCTAACCTAAAGATTGCTGGGTAGCCTAGGGATTAGAAGTGGCCACCAGGAGGAATTGGACTGGACCCATCCGGGGCCATAAAACTATTCCTAATTCAAAAGCTGATCACTGCGCGGAGTTGGGCTATCCCCCAGTCAATTTTTAATCTGATACCTTAAATATATTTTGGGATGAAGAGTTACTAGTGAGCAGGTAGAGAGTTGGACCGCAGGCCACATCTGAGGTGGGGGTGAGGTAGCAGATCTGCCGCGTATTTACTGACAGTTTACTGATCCGGTCACATTGTTTACGCTGACTTTACAGGATCTAACGCAACAGATAAAACGCTTGTATAACTTGCACATAGGGTAGTTCATTCCCCAATAGACTTGACAAAACGACAAAAACTCTGATGCAACAAAGCTGCCCCTACAACACGCGCCTTACCGGAACATTGCCACACAAAAGTAACTGCATAGAGTGAATGTTAGTTTTAAAAGTCCTTCTAACATATAAATGAAATCACGTACATAAAGCCTACTTATGTTTATAGGTTATACTGTTATGCTTAAATAATACAGCTAGTGAGTAAATACCTAATGAATAATAAAACTAAGAATTCAAAACGAGCTCAACGTGCAACGTTCTACATTTTACGTGACAAGTTGTTTCTCATGAAATTATTAATACGAATAAATATAACTTTTAAACGAGTTATGAGTTTATGAATGAAGCAAATATTGAGTTAGTATCTTAATTGAACACAGTATTCCTAAGGCAGAGTGTCCACAATGATCTTGACTTTATAACTTTATTTTATTTAGTATGTTGAATCAGAGAAGTGAATCAATATTTAAACGTTTTACCTCATTTAAAATATGTTTACCACCATGTTACTAAGTAAAACTTGTAGAGGTCAATACAAATAACCATGAACATTTACAAGGTGCAACCAGAAAGTTCACAGATTGCAACGCTTGGAAAGGATTGATCCCATTACGCTTTAAATTACAAAATTAAAAATAGTTTTTGACATTCTCGAAAAACGTATTTGAAACCAGAATAATTAAGTCTGTTTTTTTGTGATGAAAATTCATTGATAAATATGATTTTTTGTGGGAAAAGAATAAAACATTAAATTTATATTTTAGTACAAAATTAAAGTTATATGACCAAGTAGCAAAAATGCTGTAGGCTAGATATAAAATCTCAATTACTTCAGAGAAATTATTTGCCACCATAAATAGATATATATCAACTCATAGTAACTATATTTATATAAAATCACAGATAACTTAATGGTATTTTCCTGTTAAAGGGAACATTCATTATTATCGATGATTTCTTTTCGATATATCAATATTTTTGTTTTCCATCCGATATATTGATAGCAACAAATTGAAACATATCAGCTGACAAGTACAATATAGGATAGAGTAAATAAATATTGTTCAGTATTAACAAACAATTTAAAAAAATATTATATTGAAATGAAACTGTTCTAAACCAACCTAACCAACCAAACTTGCTGTAACATTTCAAAATTCCGTTTGATAGCCTATTCCCCATATGCCTTTTCTGTTATCAAATGTAATTTTGAAACAGTAACTTAGCCTATACAGCAAGTTTGGTTAGTTAGGTTAGGTTAGTTTAGAATAGTTCCATGTCCAAATCCAATATATAGGCTATTATTTTTGCCTAAACAAGTTTTAGTTCTTAATTTGTGATTTAAATGAGTTTGAAGATATTAAAACAGAAGGAATACCAATCGTGAAGTAAAACAAAAATATAGATATATCAAAAATAAATCATCGATAGTAATGAATGTTCCCTTTAACAGGAAAGTACCAAATTAATTTTACAAATCTAACTACGAATGACGCACCAATGAATTTGAATTACATATCAAAGAAATCTAAAATGTTTACCGTACAGTTTCCTGCAATTAAATATACCTGATATGATAAAAATAGAATGATCAAAAAATTGAGACACGTTTTTTGGTTGATTTTAAATAAACTTTAAAATAGAACATCGAGTCAAAAAAGTAATGAACTCCCTTGGTATGTTGCATTAATAAATAATAAAAAAACTAAATAGCCTATGTACATAATACACAAGCCAGAGAGCGTGTTTAGTATTGATGCTAGCTACTAAATTCATAGATGCTGCTTCAAGCATAAAATATCAACTTACTGACTCGACAATGGCTCACCGTCAGTTATCCTAAACATACGACACCAAAAGGCTAAAATACCTCACTATATTATAAACTAGCTATTATTTCTGGTGAATTTTTAAAAGGATGCCAATGTTAAGCAATTAGCAAGGGGTGAGCCAGTACGGTACAAAGGTGAACTGTAAACTGATAAAATGTTTACAGCAGTGACCAGGATCCGAACCCATGACATCGCTGCCTTGGGCCCGAAGTCTGTGACGCTACTGACTGAGCCACCGACTCACTTATTATTTGTGTTTTTATTTGTGAATTCAACCAAGAAATATGAATATTTTGCAATCACGTCAAAACTCTGGTTCTTGTAATGCTTAAACTTAAAAGTAAAGTAATAGACTTTTAAGCATTTAATGGTTGTTTAAAGTGATTTGGTAAATGGTCAAGATTCTAACAGCACGAGAGATTGTTTCAATGATACCACCCTGATGACAAGGTAAATAAAACACCTTGTAAAAAGAACACTTGTTCTGCTATCAAATCAGTTCAGGGTTAAAAATATTTCTTTATTACTAATTTAATTGTGAAAGTATCAAATTTACTTTGTAATTTAAAATTTAAAAAGTGAAGATAAAAAGTAATAACCATAATTTGAACTGTGAAGGCCTAAATACATATTTTTGCAGTTTAAAACTAGAGATTGACCTATAACGGTACTATTAGCTGTACATCAATGTTTTAAACCTCTTATGGGTTATTTAAAATTATTACATTCAACATTTTATTTATGTTAAACATCACGTTATTTAGCCTTAACGTAGTATTTCTTGGGTAAAATCTATAATGCAACAATCTACTTAAACGTTAAGTTTGAATGAGAAATCTTAAACACCCCCTATGATCCCTATGATTAGAGTAAATGTTGTTATTACAGTACCGGTATCAATAATTTATCTATCATATTCTGATACTCAAGAAACCAAACTGAAAAGAGTATTGTATTTAAATTGTTCATAGCCAGTTGATGGAAATAAGCAGGATATTAAAAATGAACATTAATTCCTGAATATTTTTAAGGTTGCAAAGTGCTCTGTAGAAACCTCTAATAAGATCTAATAAGTAGTAAAGTGGTGCAATTTTTTTGCAAACGGAAAGGTTTTTTTGAAATTGTATTATGTCATTTCAACATAATTATTCATTACTACCAATAATAGATGTAGGTTTGCATTGGTTCTCAATATTTGTTGAGGAAGACGTCAAGAGGTACATTGAACTCAGGCTGTCCGAGAACTTCCAATGACATGCCAAGAAAAAATTTATAAATGCACGAGTTGCATAAAAAGGTCACTAAGTGCATAAACGGAGTATATCAATAGCCAATTAAAAACTATCTTTAAAATTCATTATTGAATTTTGAAAGAAGGCCAATGAGTTTGTTGTAATGTAGGTACTAGACAATATAGCTATCAATAGACTGAAATCAACTACACTGCATCTATGATCTTTAAATTCAAAATGTCACTAAGCATTTACAGTCAGATTTTACCAAAACATGGAAAAATAATTATACTTTAAGAAGAACAGACTTACAGGCACAGATAAGTTTCGACAGCACAAATAAAAAATCAGCGAAATACTAAATAACTGATAAACAATGAAACAATAGCCCCTACAAGGCTTACATCAGTTAACGAAGCTCTAAGCTGTATACAGATTTGGTTTCTGCATTTGAAAAATTTAAATACAATCGTCGACTTGTTCTATTCTTATTTACTTGCGGCTTGCAACAGAGTCAGAAACTCTGCGGGTCTAGTTTTTGATTGAGAACATGGTAAACAAACTGCATTTTTGTTATGACTTTTAGTGGAGGGACATTTACTTAACACAGATTATTTCTCTCGTCTATTACAGACTGTGTTACCAACTTTAAAGTTGGATTGGTAAGTTAAACTGGGCTCTAAGCCTTGGTAGGCATTATCACTTTGCAAGTTATGATTTGTGATTGCAGAATCTGGACTAACATCCTTGTAGCCTTTGGGAGAACATAGTGAGCAAGACGTTACGGGTACGAGAGGATCTATGCAACTGTTAACCATTAGACTATTACATTTACTTTAGTGTACTAATTATTAGTTTTTTTAAGCTCTACAAAATGGGTTGGAAAATAAAATAAATAACTAGAATTTACCACCCCAAAAAACTCCGTTCTTACAGTCTGATCATGCTGGTCCACAAACTCCACACATTTCATCATATTCATATGATTTTTACGCCAGTTATCGTGCATATGGACATACATGAATTTTAACGGATGATGTTTTTGGGGACATCAAGATGAAAAAGTAAATTGGTCTCAAGTCTAGGTTTTTTCTCTATGTTTGCTAAAATAAAACTAGAATTTCAAATCATATTAATTCAATCTTGAAGATCGTTTGTCAAGGTTTTAAGAAGCTAAACGACTGGTTTCTTCCTGCTTTTCTGTACCAAGGTAAGTCTGTTCTCCCTTCAACCCTATACCACCAAACAAATTAACAACCCCTCAGAAATACCCAGAAGCCAAAGTTAAGATATAGACTCAATACTAACCGGACTCCCAGCCTTCCTCGTCCTCCTCAGGAGACGAACCTTCACTTGATTCTGCCTCGGAGCTTTCACTAGGCGTGTCCTGCGGCTGCTGGGGCTGCCAGGACGTTGCGTCAGTCTCCCCCGGCACACTAACCATGGACAGGCTTACCTGCCACACATGCACACCGACATTAGTACATCATCGTATATACAGTTTACACAGAAAGCGTCTACCACTGAGCCCAAAAAAAAATATTCAGTGTTAAACACATTTATCTCACAACACCTTAGATTAAACATAAAACAAAAAGTGCCAATAATGTTGATTCACGAAATTTCTTCATTTAGGCCTTAATTGTTGGCCCAAACAATAATTCTCAGCTGTCAAACCAACTGGTATTCACCTTTTTCATTGTTATAAATTAATATACGGTGAATTCCATAATTATAAACCTAAGCTCAAATTTCAGGATTACAGAAATTTAGATAGCAAAATTGTACAAAAATTACCCCTAGATTTGCTTAAAGGAGCACTAGGTGTCAAGACCACTTTTAGTGATGCGCCTGAACCAAACAAATTAATTGAAATTCAGAATTTTATAAATTGCCATTTAAACTGGAAAAATATCTAGTAAGTGGAGTTAAACTGACATTGACAGTTACCAACTGTGACAGAAACTAGATTAAGTTATATTCTTTCTTATTATCCTGACCTGATTAATTCCTTACGGCAAAAGATTAAGGAGAGATATATCATGTAGCCTATGTGTGTATGTACGAGGCATGTTTTTTTAAGTAAATACCGTTTCTACAATTCTCCGTTTAAGCATTTTGGACATTTGCGCTGTGTATGTGCATCTATTGGCAAGCAATTACAGCATGCACTTCACAGTCGGCGGCAGTCTCAATTGGCGGCACCATGTTGAATGCTCGAAACCGGATGTATTATATTAGTAGCCCTAAACATGCAAGAAAATAATATATATATATATATTTGAACGAATGGTGTTTTTGGCCTCTGGGGACATCAAAATGATAAAGTAAATCGGTCCCGGGCCCAGGTCTTACGGTGCCACCTACGGTAATAGCTACTTCCCTATAGAGAAATTTGCTAAAATTAGTCATCAAGTAAAAAAGAAGTGTTCTGAAATCAAAGGGTGCATGGGGGGGGCTCTAGGCTTTCTTTATTATTTGGAATTTTTAGTTCAGTTCCAATTGCAAATCTTACCCTGAAGTCAGGACTGTATATTTTATTGGTCTTGTCCTTATGGGCATCATCGAGATCCCACTTTCCTATCCTGAGGATGAGTGGTCTCGTGTCTGCACTATCTAGACTCAGTGAACCAGCTCTGAAACAACCAATACATCATGCAAGCTACAGGTTACAAACCAAGGGCAAAACTAAAGTATAATGTGCAGCAATCAACACCTTGTACTCTACGTGTGTGCATTTCTCAATGTAGCGTAAACCAAACCTTCGACTTATTCACAACACCCAACCATGAGAAGCTAACCTGACCTGTAAGGAGTGCTACTTTGAGCTTCGAGTTTACCATAATTATATGTTGCAGGACTAGGTGTTATTGGTGGGCAAGCAGTTTAATGCTTTGTCTTCCCCCAGCCAAGAGAAACCACCGTATATTGAGTTTGACTACTGTCTCTGGCAGTTCCTGTGTGCACAGTTTGGGTGGGAGAAGCCCACCTGAAATATACGGTGAAAGAGGTTAAGTGGATGAAATCAGTGGATTTTTGTGATTTCCACCTCAAATTATGCATCTTTTGCACATCCTTGACTCTCAAAGTCCAACAAAAACTTTTATTCGTACAGATTAATATTTTTATGTCATCTCAACATAATCAATTCAAGTCTCATTCCTAGGATTCAGAATGTTTTGTATCGGTGGCTGAGGTTATAGTGCTCGCCTTAAAATCCAAAGATCATTGGTTCGATTCCAAGCGAGATCAATTCTGAACACACATGCCATTTATTCCACCATCAATGGTGCTATCAAATAACAAGTCTATGTTAGACACAAGACAAGACAAATACATGGACTGTTCCCTTAAATAAAAGTAAGAAAGCGCCAATACTGTAGTGTTAAAACAAAAAAAACTATCACTTATTATTTTATTACATTTACAATTTTGCAATAAACTGACCTATGTTTTGTATCGGGGAGTGGTTGTTCTTCGTAACTCAGAGATCGACTGGATCGGTCGGGGATCAGATCAGAGTTGCCGTTCTCTGCCGGCTCAGGTACTAGGGAATGGTCCCGCACAAAGAATGTGTTGAACCAAAAATGGAACATCTTTTCCTGCAGGAAAAGACTGACGATAAACAAATAATATTTCAACAGTGGGTTATATACGAAACAAGATATAGGTTTCAGCCTTTATATAAGGTCTGTTAACTCCTATCGTTATATTAATAGGAAAATCTAAAAAACAAAAAACTGTAATGATTTGTTGTAGACTAGATAGCTAATTTTATATGTTTAAAGTTAATTCCACAGAAATAATTATCTAAGCACATTGAAAACCTCACATAACATAGAAAAATATTATTAGTAAGATTTTAACCTCATAAAAGATTGGACCTCGTAGTTGAAACGTCAAAATTATAATTATTTACAGTTATTACCACCAGTTCCAGTTTATTTCCAGTTACCTTTCTCATCATCATCTTGGGCTTGTAGAAGAACTCTAGTTTGACGTCCCCTTGCACCACGATGGCTTCACTCAGATTGATGACGATGCTCGAAGCTCCTCGCTTCACTTCTTGCAGCGGAGTCGAGTATTTGTTGGTCCCTTCTTCTTGCTTGTGCGTTATCACAAGCTGAATGTCTAACACAAAGAACACACACTTACATCTAACTCTATCTCAACTGGTTAGTTACAAGATCAGAAGTTATACATTTTGAATCTCAAATGGGAATCGATTTCTAGCATTTAAATTATTAGAGAAATTTCTGTAGAAATGGATGGAGTTCAAGTTTTAAAAATAAATGCAACATTTCCAAGGCCCAGAAAAAAATGGGGCTAAGTAGGAAAAGTGGAATTCTCACTACATAAAAAAGCTGGGAAAAAATTATTATAGCCTACGTTTTTAAAATTAATAATCTTTACAGCTTCATCGTTCTGTTAATGCTTTGCTTTAAATCATTGCCACAGATGTTGCCCTTCAATTACTCAAGCTGGAGACATAACTTTTCAAACAATTGATACGAGAGATTAAATCTCATGTCAAGCTGTCGTCTTTTTTAGAATGAAAACGAACGTCGTAGAATTAAACCATTCCAGTTTTTTCCATGCAAAAATCAAAGGACAACCTATAGAAATGTTGTATCTAGATAAAATAGAACACCACTAAAAGAATAAGATATGTGTTGAATGTTTCGCCAACAAAAGAATAGGTGGCGTCCACATTTCAATTAATTGATAGGTCCTAATTTTCCAAGCTTCAGGTATAAAAAAAACATTTAACACTCCAGTAACAGCTATTAGAAATGAATAATAAAATGAAAGAGATTATACAGCTGTGGCAAAAATGATGCCACAAACCTGTTGTAACCTTTAAAATCTTGAAAGCTACATCAGCTAGCACTAGTAAATACTAAGGGAAAAACATCAATTTAAGCTGTGTCATTGCAGTTGAGTGGATCGACAGGTCACCAGGCTACCTCGTAAACCTCTCAAAGTGCAAGTTTCTACTCACTACCTTGGCCGCTACTGAAGAGTGCAGGTACAGGCTCCAGACAGACACTCCTGATGCTCAGCACCACCTGGTGGTAGTCTAGGTTTTCCTGTACAAGAGTAGCGTAGTAGCCCACATACCTCCGCTGGCTGGGAATGGTTACACCCTGTAAAAATGGAACATTTAGTCATCCCTCTAACATTAGTTTCTTTGCAAAATCCAGTTTATTCCATGATAGATCACAAAATTGTGCGTTTTTTCTAGTCATCTTGTGAATTGAAGAGTGTAATCTGATTCTGATTCATCTGGTGTCCCTAAGTCATAACAGTAAACAAGTAAAACAATGTTTATGAGTTGTATTGGAGTTCTGGAATCATTATTGAATCAAAAGTCACATGAATAAACTATTTTTCAAAGTAAAAATCTAGATTTTCCATAATTGAATAAATTAATGGCTCATTGAGGAATTTAAGGTTTTCGCGGTTAAATCGGTACCCTGTAGTAGCATTGTTTAGTTTCCTCCAACCTCTCTGTAACCATAAACTTAAACTTACAATTGCTGACAGACCCCTCACCTTTCGATCTGTGGTGCGTTTCTGCCCGTAGAAGCTGAGGGCCTCGTTGGCTGAGTGGAACTGACGACTGTGCAGCATGTAGCAGCAGACCATCACTCCTGTCCGGCCCTTACCAGCCTTGCAATGAACGGCTGCCACGTTGCGTCTGTCTGCCGTCAACCAAGAGTGGACGTCGTCGCAGAATGGACGGATGTCTTGGATGCGTGGAGGGTTGTGGTCGTCAAAAGGGTAGTTAGCCACTCGCTGCTGAAACTTGTTCACGTCGTACGACCTTTCTGAACACCTGAAGGCAGTAAATTATTTTCAAAATCTTTAATCGTTTTTAAGATGTAATGTTTTGTTTCATGAAAAAGTGAAAAAGCTGAATAAATGTAAAAGCATTTGATATTTTTCAAAATATACGGCAAAAGAACGTTAATGACCAAATCCTTCAGTAAAAATTTAGTGACGTAAAAGTTTTTAAGAAACAGAAAACGTTGACTTGAAACAATTTATGTGCTGTTCATTACGGAGCACATTTTGGTTGGACGAACATGAATGAAATAATTGACATTAATTGATTCATCCTACATATAAAAATAAGTACAATGAAATTATGATACCGTAATTTTAAGAGGATTATAAAAAGGTTTTGCATGTACATAGGTTTTGAGGTTAAAGATTTGATTTTATATGTTTTAAGAAGATCTATAATGGAGACATGCATGTAGGAAATGTGGGCAGTCTGAGGAGACCGCAGATCATCTACTTGACTGTACAGCTCTGAATGAAGTGAGGGAAAGCAGTCTTGGTACAATGATATGGGGCAGAAACCTTCCTCAGGAGGAGCTCATAGATAGGATGCTGCAGTTCATCAAGCAACTCAGGTTTGACAGGCTCTGACGCACCAAGCGGGGGGAACAAAAAGCCCATCTGCGGCTAACGTGCATCAGGACAAGATCCGCCCTGACTAAATCAATCAATCAATCAAATCAATGTTTTAAGATTCAAAATTTCTTGTATGACCATCACTATTAGCCAGAAACTGAAATATAATTTTATAAGTGGTAGAAACAGTAAATTTGATGTAAGGTCAGTTGGTGAGACTCTGTAGTGTAGGGTAAATTTCTATTTTCATTATTTTTTAAGTTTTTCCTAAATTATTATTTACAGAGTTTTATTATATTAACGATTTGCAGATCCAGATAGATATTTTACTTCTTGTGCATGTACTGTTTGAAATTCAGTATTATTAAGGTACTCGCTCGTATATTCACATGGTTTGTGGAAAATCTAAATAGTCTACTTACAAGTTATAAATCTTATAATGGTCTTTGTGTTTGGATTCCAGGAACTTGACAACATCATCAATATGATTGCGGTAAACTCCTTCCAACTTCTCTGCAGGAAAGCCCATCGCAATCAGGTTATCTTGGATATCTGAGCTTGTGGTTAAGGACAAATCATACATCCCATTATGAAACGTGACAGAATTAATCATTGTTATGCACATTTTCTAATGGTAAACATGTACTTAATTAAAAAGTTTATGTGTTATTTAATTTAAAGGCTACAGAATCTCTTTACGATGGAAGTCTTTTTCAATATTTACTGTGGTTGTTTTAAGGGAAATGTGTTATGAATTAGGCCTATTTATTTTGGATTTTTCTGAGGAATTATTGATGCCAGAAGAGATTTCCTTCTCCAGAAACAAATGTACAGAGAATATGCAGAGCCCACCTTCTCACCAAGTGTTTGCTATTTGTCAAAGAGCTAAAGATTTTAACTTTACTCACAGTTTTTATTACAAAATTACAAGCAGTGGTTTATTGCAACACAACCAATCAATTTCACGCCAACAAACTCCAACTAACTGTGGCCAGTAAAAGCCACTCGTTTAAAATTTTAAAAAAACCTAACAGGAAACATCATGACAGAAGCAAGTAGGCTTACTGATGAATTTAAGATTTAACAATAAGAATGAATTGCTATGTGAGCGGCCGAAAAGAATAGGAGACTTATCTGATAGGTTTATAGAATTAGAATTTTTTTTAAAGCTGGAAAATTGTTAGAAATCAAGATTAGAGCAGCATCATTAAAGAATCTAAGAGTAAATAGAAACGGAAAAGATTGAACCTAAAAATCAAATGTTTAAAAAATTTTCCTTTTCACTTTTACATATTGTGCTAAAAACTATAGCTTGTTAGATTACCAATAATTGAAGCCTATGAAATGGATGGCTTGTTAACAGTATAAATTGTTACAGTGCATAGGAAGTGTTTTTTGTCACATTAGCCATTTGTATACTATGGTTCATAAATATTTGAAACACTAACCTTTCTCTCTCACAAATTCAACCTTCCTAGCCTAACTAAAATGGTGTACTGAGAAATGGGGTTTTAAGGATATGTAGACACTTTCTAAGTTCATTCCTTACTTTAACAATCAACTTTTTCTAATCTTATTCTACTTCTAAGAACTATTATGAAATAAAAGGATACATGATAAATCCAGATTGAAGCCATCTTGCGTGTAGCGTTTCCGCCGCTTGCTCACCATGGTCTTTAAGGGATTAGTCATCTTCATATTAGATATGGTGTTGGCCATTTTTTTGTATCTTTGAAAGCACTGGCCACTTTCCCAAGCCAGTTCTTACCTTTCGAGATCTTCCACAAAAACATGGAGTGAGATATTCAGGATGTTATCACTCTTTCTTCCTGTAAAACAAAAAAAAGATTAACATGGGGTGACAGTTTCTAGCAAAATATTTAGTTGGTCCCAGATCCCAAGGACCTATCAGATCACTATTAAAAATTCAAGCAGTGAGGCCTACTTTTCATAGAAGCCTACTTTTCATAGAAGCATACTTTTGGATATTAATTTAATGAAGCAGACAAAAAAATTGTGCAGATTACCACTCTATGGTAGGTGGGGATAGCCTAGGGGTAGGCGGTTAGAGTGGCTCTGGACCGGTTTTGTAGGGGTGGGGGTACAATGAAAATCAGTCTGCGCTCTCTCACCCTGTCCGAGCAACATCGCGGATACACTCTTTTTCAAAAACATTCGGGATGACAGTTCGATTATCTTAAAACTTAATTTTTTTTAAGTTTACAGTGGAGTGAAAATACAATTTTTTAGGCATGATTAAGCCATAGATTTGTATATACAAGTAAATGCATTATTTGAAGGCCTACTAGTTTTTGACCACAAAAAATCTCTGGCTCATTAAAGAGTAATTTTTGAAGTACGGTATTAAAAAGCCTACTCTAAATTTTAATTTAGGGAGAATTTATAAAATATGCTATCCTCGATTAATAAACATTTTCATATTACTCTTAAAGAGGTAAGAAATTAGATATTTATTGAAACTACACATTTTTGTTCGCGCTCGGCTCCCCACTTGCCACAACAGCCCCTCACACCCAGGCTTCACGAAGAAACGGACAAACTCTATCTATTTTCCTTCTCTAAGCAAGTCTGCCCTCACAATTTAACGCATCACTAAATTAACTCGGCAAATAATTCCTGAAACAAAATTCTGTAACTGGTTTCAACCACAGAATTTTGGGATATTGTCAAGAGACACCTAAAAGTTGCATTTTGACCACTTACTGTTTAAGTACGGTATGGGTAACTTAGTCTCATTTCTAATTGCAGTACATTAAACTGGTAAATTTAAAAAATTACTGGGCTATTTGTTGATCTGTAAAGAATGTTTAACACCACCACTTTAAATTGGGTTATAATTTTTTAAAGTTCTGGTTTGTGGAATTGTTTTCTGAAAGTAAATACCTACAATCCAAATTTTACTCATTAGTTCTACTTAAGAATGTTTTTTGACTCATCGCATATCATCACCGTGATAAAAAAAAAATTACAATCACTTTATAAGGAACAGAGTAGTCTTTAAAAATGTTGCTAGATAATCCAACCCCATCACTAATCGAGCTCGTTCCCCTCCCTCTTAAAGATAGGCTAGTATATCTATTGCGTGAAAAGAACATTTATTAATGTGCCCACTTTATGATTATTAACTCCGGTACTCGCAAGTGGCAACAAGTTGGGGAACGTACGGAACTCTCAATCTGTCCACAACTAAACAATGTTGGGGTCTTAAATCCATAAATGGTCACTTTGATTCACTAGTTGAAATTGGCCTCTCGGTGGTCCAGCCCAATGAACCCTTTAGGGGAACATTTAACTTAATGTTCTTCAAAGACCTGATATTCTGTACCAGTACCTATAACCTAGTAATTTGTTGCCAATAACCAATTTCCACACGGTAAAATCTATCAGTGCCCAAGGAAATTTGCTTTTGTTTAATTAAAGGCTCGATCTTAACCACTGAGTTTTAATTCTTGGATGAAAATATTCAAGTCTGAGTATAAAAATCTGTAGGCTAAATCAATAATGAAACTTGGCTAAATCAACACAGAAGTTCACAGTCATATAAAATAAAACAATAATATAACAAATGATTTGGTAGAAATTGCATAAAATAATTAATTATTAATTCAGAATTCTTTAATTATGTTCCATTGTACACTGCATCTTTGTCATGTTGAGCTCAACTGTTTAAGTAGATAAGGTTGAGTTTAGCTGGATCTAACCTATGATTGAATCTGTTTGCCGTGTGAAATAAATTAGCAAATTCCAAGATTTGACTTAACAATACGCTGTGACAAATTATATCTTTACTAGCCTATGTAAACTAAGCAGAAATGGAAGAGAAAGGAGACTAGGTTAAATTATACTAGACAAAATATTTTTCAATTGAAATGCCTTTACTTTTTTGTTAATATTTTGTTGGGGAAATGTGTAAAAATTTTTATGTATGACTAGAATATGTACACAGTCTATATTCTTTATAAAATTTTAATCTTAAGTGTTAGGCTATATTTTTTTACTAACAAATATATTTAATATCGTATAAATATTGAATTTACCTTACAATTTCAAAAACTATAGATCAATACTTTTCCTCAAGTTTTATTAGCTATTAGCTTATCAAAACCCACATACCTTACAATCAATACATCTACAGACAATTAAAGTACAGTACCTATGCCATTATATTGTTTTATTGCAAATTCAAAATTAAAGTCTGAATCATAATCTGCACAATGACGTAACAGTAAAGTATACACAACTATTTTGTACTAAATTGTAAGTGTAGAAAGAAAAAAACATAATTATGCTTAGAGAAATCCTTATCACTAAGTCATTTAAATAGAGAGAGTTTTTAAGTTGGATATAGGCCTAGGCTTATTATATGATCAACTTAAATAATTTTTCATTTTTATAAGTTATAGGCTACATTTAGAATAATCGGCCTTGCCAATGGGTACCGGTTTACAAGGTTAAATGTTTTGAAATTTCTTGTCCTCTTAGCCTAGATCTTACACTTCACGATTCAAAATAAAATCTTTCTTAGATTTATTATTGAAATCAATGTAAGAAAATATAACTAATTAACTTGCATATTTAAATGACTTAACAATTAAACGCATAAAAACAATAATTCCTAAAAATATTAATTTTCATCATGATATGTTGGCTTTCCTAAAATCCCTTAGTATAAAATCTACCAGGGGTGCCCATCCCCCCCAAAGTCATTAGCGCGAGTCCCCCCAAAATCTAACCCCCCCCCCCAGTCATTGGATCATTCCGGGGGTCATGGAATACCCCCAGGAGGATGGGGGGGTCAGGGAGTGCCCCCCGGAATATGTTTTAAATTGTAGACATCAAATAGGTGCGTTTTTATCATTTGAGGCACCTGATTAGAAGTTGGGTTGGTTAAAAAATGGTACTTTATTTTCTTCAGTTTAGTAATTGAGTTTGTCTCTATTACTCTCCTTCCCAAACAATATATAGGTACAATAAAAACAAAACAGACTCCCTTTGCTCACACTTGCCGTAAGCCAAGGTTTTTTCTCAAACCAAGGAACTAGTGCAAAATGTTCTAATTATCTTTGGACCATCTTCTTGAGAAAATGTAAAGCCTTTAGGTTGGTGAGATCCTAGCTTTTTAATTACAAGTTAATTTTTCCTCAAGAGCGAGGTTATAAAAGTTTCATGTTAAAAGATTATCCACTTCATTCATTTTCAAAGACCAAAATTAAACAAAATTAAGTTAGGCCTACCGTGTGTCAATCATTACAACTGTGAGTTAATAATATTAAAATATAACTAGGCTAATATTTTGCTGAAAGTATAAATAATTCGATTATTTTAGTAGACTACTTTAAGTATTTTAAACTTAGTAGGTCTAGTCTTTGTGGTATGTCTACTCTAAGTCTACTCTACTCGTCTACTAAACATGTTATTGAAATAGTAAATAATTCAAAACTAATAGGCATTGGCCTGCTCAAAACTAACTTATCTATCTACAAACATACAATTAGTCTGTAAATTTACAATTTAAATCATGGCAAGAACTGCATTTTTTAATAATAACTCACAATTCTGAAGATTGCAGTAGGCCTACTTTTGAAGTAGTCCTAACCCCATTTGAACCACGAACACCCACTTCACAATAACATCACCACACCATCAACATGCCTTTAAATTTAAATGATCACTAAAACCGACAAAATCGTAGTATGGCTACATACTCTAATAAATCTGTAGGGTAATAATATTACGAAACTTACTAAACGTGTTAACTTATTATTAGTTCATAAAATATATAATGCAACTACAACCCGTATGCCGGTTGGTGAACGTAACACGGGTGGCGGGAATCGGGATGTAAACAAAGCTACACTAGCGCTCAGCACTCCCTGCGATAATAGCCCCTACCACATCAGCAAATTTCGAGTAGTGGATGGAGAGCTCACTCGCCACTCGGTTACCGCCAGTACAGTGCTAGGGCATCTCACCAGCCATGTTATACCTGACGAGTTGTGTTATGTTTTATATTTATATGCTTGATTATGAGCACAGCTTGTCTCTTAATGTCCAAAGATCATAAAAATATATGTTGACAAAAAGCTGTATCTTTTAATTTCCCCGCCGAATCTAAAAAAAAACCATAATTAAATCTCAAATTCCCCCCCAAAATTGAACTATGTGTAGCGCGGTTCGCGCTATCAATCCATTCTGTGGACACCCCTGAAATCTACTTAAAGGAACAAGGAAGAAGATGGCATTTCCTTCTCCTGGAACAGTCTACTACCGGTAGGCCTATCAGATAACTTAAGTTAGGCCTATCTAATTACTTATTTTAATGCCATATGTACCAATCTATTAAGTTTTGTTTATTTTTTATAGTTTATACTATTTTTTATTTAATATGCATTGTACCTGATTAGACCCTTTGTAGTAAGTTTTTAAAGCTCATTAACTTAAAAACTTAAATTTAGTCAAACCCAATTTAGTTTACTTAAAAAGCCTATTTGGTTCCCGTAGGCTATTTATTTATTTGTATTGCATGTTTAACTTAAGTTAAGTTAACTTTATCTCAAAGAATCCTAGGCCTAATTTGTATTTATACTAAGTTACTTAAGTTAGAATAGGCTACCTAAGTTTAATACGTTATCTTTATATGTAGGCCTAACTTATTTCTTGTAGATTGGTTCTTGACCGTTGGAAGGTCCTAATAATGAATTTAAAAATTACTTAATAAAAATGCCTGAAAATAAGCTAAGCAGTTAGCTGATGTCAATATCAAGTCATATTAATTTTAATTAATCCTAGTAACTTAACGTATTTAATCGTACTTCAAGTTAAGTCAGAGGTGGCCCTCTAAAGAGTCTAAGCTAATTTAAGTTAAAAGTTATATGAACACTAAACCTAGCTTTTAAAATTTATAGCAGAGATACCGTAAGTTAGGCTTAACGTACGGTATGACTTAAGCTCATAAACTTAAAACCAAGTTAGGCCTAGAGTAAGTTAGCCTTGGATGTAACTTTAACCTAGAAAAAAACCGTTTAAAAATTGTAGACCAAAGAGAGATGATTGATGATAAGTTATGAGTTCCTAGTTCAGAATCCTATATTAAAATATAAGTTATAAATAGGGCCTATACAATGTTTTTATAAATTATCAATTAGGCCTATCAATTATTTAAGATGGGGACGCCACTACGGGTGTACCAACCCAAATATGAATGAAGGATAAGTGTATGATGAGTGGCGCGATCTTGTAGTCTTGTTAGTGACTAAGGCCGGCATATTCCTTAGACACAGCTGTTAATTAATAGCCCAAACAGCTAATGGCAACCAAGGGACCTAAAGTTTATAGTGTTCCCTGTGGTTGGTTGTAATTTAGCCTTAAACTTAAGTAGCATCTGAATTAGGCCTAGGTAGCCTACCAAAGGCCATGGTTAAATATTCATTTTAATGGGTAACCGAAAACTAAAAAACCGTATAACTTAGGCCTAATGCAACCAAGTTAGACTAGGAATATAACCACACTTACCATAGCTTAAGCCTTTTAGACTGTTAAAATGGTAAAAATAAATTAGGTCTCAGAGAGTTCCTAAACATTGAGCAATATAGACCTATTATCAAGGCTTTTCGGTAAAATCTAGGTAGACCTAGTTCAATGCCATCTTCTTTAGTCCCTAGCTTAACTTAAGTAACTTTTCAAGAGTTTAAATCAATAGGTAGACCCAAATCAAGCTAATTACATCACATGACTCTTTTTCTATCCTTTGAGGACTTAAAACTACATGTTCATCATCTTATTTTCAAGGTTCTGGTAGCCTTAACCTGTTAGAAATTAGATGTAGGGCTAAGGAATCTAAGCTAGGCCTATCTATGGTTGATTTGGAAAACTGTATCTGATCCGTCTTGGGCATATTTTTGAAAGAAGTCACATAGCACAACTTACTCAGTTTTAAAGACTTAAACAGCGTATTTAATAAAACTCTGGATAGATTTGTATGGAATTTAAAACACAATGAATAGAAACAATACTAGGCTAGTCACAGTACAATAAAGGTTTACTCTTTATGTCTCTGATCTTTTTATATTTTGCGTTAAGTAATCGACAGTATTCTAAAGAGCAAATAAACTTACCTGCCAAGACACATTAGGAGTCACTAGACCACAAATTTAATACTTGAGACCACAATTTAAGGACAATAACCATTTTCTTTGTCCTCCTTCAGCTAGCTTCTGTCTGCCATATTGAATTGAATGCCTGTATTGCCTCTGCCTGCCTGCCTTAGTGCCAGTGCCTACCAAAACCAAACCAATGACGACCAAAGAAAAAATATCAACCTCACTACCGATGGTGTTTGAAGTATAACAATAATATGTATAAAGGCACATGCATGTCCGAATGCCAATTATAAATAGAATAACGTGTCTATTAAGTACATTAAAACTTAGAAGTGCAATATATAGCCATTTTAACGCATATTATCTATTTTATTAATTTGAAACTGTTATTCTTTGTCACAGCTATTTTGAGAGAACAGCTGGGCGTAGAAACTCGGTACAGGTGTCTAAAGAAAGGTATTGGTCTGTAGATAAGCCATCAAAAGAGAAACATGGTGAATTCCCTTGGGGCTCTGCCCCAGTGGCCTTTGAATTCCCATCCCGTGTTATTCTTATGGAGGAAAACGGCGTTTTTGTCACAGGTAATTTGAGAGAACGGCTGGGCGTAGAAACTTGGTAGGGGTCTCTAAAGAAAGGTCTTGGTCTGTAGATGAGCCATCAAAAGAGGAACGAGGTCAACTTCCTTGGGGCTCTGCCCCAGAAGCCTTTAAAGTTGCCTCCAGATTTGTTTACATTACGACCATATGCATAATTTTACACTGCCTACTTTCTAATGCAACAGCTGTTAATATTTAAATTGTGATTTATTGAATTTGTCAAAATGAAGTACAGTATTTGCAATGGATTTTTCTGATTTTAAAATTGATTTTCTTCTACATCGTGTCATGTTTTGCAATATAATGTTCTATTACCAAATCAGTGGAAAATCCCAATATCACAGTAATTTTTGAAATTATATTTCTTATGGAGTTAACTTATATCTATTGTATTGGTTGGTTTCTGCCGTTTTTACCACTTCTTGGAGATGGCATATTGCATCCGCGTAGACGAAACTTGGGTTGGTGTAATTATTACAATGGAAAAGAGCGAGAAATCCTGAACAATTTAATTGATATAGGCTAAAAATAAAACTGAATTAACACTGTGCTGCATTTCTTGAGCAATCATTGAAATAACCGATTTGCAAACAATGGAAACAGAAAAAGTCATAGAACACAACCAAGTAGTAGAAATAGAAATAATGTTTTTTACACTAAAAACACAAGATCAGTTTTTTGAAAAAAGATAAGATATTTACAAAAGATTTTGATTATATCTAACTGTTGTGTAGATCGTGAGTATTTCCATAACCTTCGAGTCGCCTGTAATGCTTTTTGCAATTGCTCGAATTCGAGCAACACAGGTACACTAGTTAGTATGTTATTCCGGAAGTAAAATTCAATGTATACGTACCAAGTTTTACACTTATAAAAGTTTTTTAGGTAATTTCTCAAATATGACTAGACTAACTATACTGGGTGAGTTCGGGGTTCCGCTGTTTATAACTTTACATGCATGCTCCTTTTCTTGGTTGTAGTAAATTTCTATTTTTGGTCCAAACCTTAAACAATTCATTGATAGATAGATGGTATGTCTATTTCAGTATCCTATAGTCAACGGTTAGGGGAGCGAGCTGGCGTAGTGGTTAGAGCGCGGGTCCACGAGGTCCCGGGTTCGATCCCCGCCAAGTCACCAATGGATTTTATCTAAGTGATATAATGCCGCAACCCATAGGTCGAGCATGATTTATGTGAAAACAAAATCCCAGGCTTGTGCCTAGCGTCCTAGGACAAAACAAAACAGTCAACGGTTAAAACACACTTGAGTTGAGTGCCTCGGCAGAGACTAGACAATATACCTTTAGATTATATAATATGTTCGCCATTTCAAAGTTAAGTAAGTATACCAAATTCAATTACTTATGTTGGTGTCGTCTAATTAATTGATTTGGCAAATCAAGAACCTTAACGGCTATACTTTTATATTTTACAGTATTTATTAGGTTGGGAAGAAAATTGTTAAAGGGCAAGATCATGATAGTTCCCATCAGTAGGTATTCAGAGATTTTATGTGAGTTTCTGTTAACACCCTCCAGGGAAAGTGGTATACCTTAGGTAATTACACCACTCTCTGTTACCAAGAAATACAGGTTAGGTAAAAATCTAACATTGCATACAAACACAACATAATTTTGTTTGCTAACCCCAAGCGAGGTGTGAGTGAAAATTTAAAATCGCAAGTTTCCAAGAAAAGCACTTCATAACAGTTTTTTTTATTTACTAGATGTCGTCCAGTGGCCGAAAACTCGACCAAAATATTTAATGCACAGACCTTTCTATTTTCACCCCATCCTGTAAATAAAACATGTGACTTGAATATCTTCCATTTTGTTTTGATATTCTGTTTATATGTACTTTGTTGTTATTTTATCACCAGCATAGCAGTCCATAAGCCCTATGTAATTTTTTTTCAAATTTCAAATCTATTTTTGTGCTTATTTTTTATCCTATTTTCATTTATAAAGAGATTCTACACATCTACAGGAATATATCTTTCTAACAATATACAAAGATTTTCCCTGCGATGCAAAAACGGGCTGAGAAAAAAGGTTTTAAAGTAGCATGCTTGCCTATTAATATATAGATTTTATTTAATTGACATTTGAAGTTTCATAAACTGTCCATGGTAACACAATATCTTTGGTAGTTTTTTTATTAATAGAGCATCTGAAAAAACATGAAATTCTGTCATGACCCTAATGGACGTGAAATGCCACATGAAAATGAATGCATGTAGGCATGTAATGCCTACATACCACTATAATGAGAGGAAGAACATATGTTAATTGTAAACAGTCAATAAGTTTGCTAATTTAACAGTTTGCTACAAACATTTACTGACGGTTGAAATGAAATCTTTACTATTTGAATTTGGGTTGGCGTAAATATTACAATGGAAAAAAGCGAGAGAGCCTGGATAATTTTATATACTAAAAAGATAACTGAATTAAACACTGTGTGCTGCATTCCTTAGTAATCATTGAAAGAGCTGATTTGCAAACTTTGGAAACATAGGAGAAGAAATATAAATAATTTTTTTTAGAATTTATAATCGTTATTATGGACAACCTAATGCGGCTATGAGTAAGGCTATTTGTAGAAAACACTAAAAAACAAGATCAGCTTTTGAAAAATGATACGATATTTACAAGAAATGTTGGTTATATCGATCTGTTATGTACATCTTGAGTATTTCCATAATCTTTGAGTCGAATCTTCTAAAGTCATCAGAAATTATGACTGTTATTCGTTATAAAATAACGCCTGTAATACTTAGCAATTGCTCGAATTCGAGCAACAGGTACACTAGTGAATTATTAATAGCAAACATAAAAATTGTGCATACGCTATTTATTACAGTACAACAGCTGTTTCAATATATGGTCTCCCGGGAGCCTTGTATTAGAGAGGTGGCTATGTCCTGAGACTACCCTAAAATAATCACTGTACAGAGTCATCTGGAACCACAATATCCAATACCACTTTACAATACAAACACTTCCAATACCTTTTTCACTTTTTAGCAAAATATCAGCAACATATTTACAGGAAATATAATTATGTAAAAAATAAATTAACGATAATTATTTTCTAGGTCCTCTCTGTATTTAGTCAGTATTACTATTCATTCTTTAAATGTTTAAAAATGTATAGTTCAGAGAACCTACACATTATCAGATGAAATAAAATTCTGATCTATATATTATTTTATTAGGCAAGCATGTTTCTTTAAAACTTTTTTTCTCAGCTTGTGTAATGCAGGGAAAATCTACGTGTACTGTTAGAGAGATATTTACCTGTAGATGTGCAGAATACCTTTATAAATTAAAAAAGGATATAAATAAGCACAAAAAATAATTAAAAAAATAACATGGGCCTTATGGGTAGCCATGCTTATGCTGGTGGTGAAATATAAACAGAAATTTAAAACAAATGAAAGTAATTCCTATCGCTTGTTTTTTTACAGTGGGGGGTGAAAATAGATACATTACATATTTTCGGTTGAGTTTTCGACCACTGGACGACCTCTTGTATAACTAATTGTATCAGATATTGATTTTTGCAATATTAGTATTGATGTATGAATAATAAAGCACTACAGTTAAATGCACAAGGACTACCTCAGATGATTCATAAGGATGACATATCAACTAAGGGAGTATGTTTAATCTATGGTAACATTATTAACTTACATGAACCAGACATTGTAATCAATTATATCAGGTGAAGGGTTAATTAGGCAAAAAAATGATCTGTAACAAACTTTAATAGAGAAAAACAAAATAAAAATACCCCCGCCGCAGCAAACCTGCAGACTTAGCGAATTTCCATTTGCCTGATTGGATTTAAACTAAAATGTCTCCTTAAAAATATCACATTTAGCCTATTCCCTGTTTAAACAGAATTACTGTAGTTTAATGAGTACTTAGGTTTGCTGCAACAGGGAGGGTAAAATGTTTTTTTTTATGTAAAATGTTAAAAGGTAGGCCTACTGTGGTTTAGTAAGAAATTAATGTATTTTCCAAATTTGATCAAAATTATGTTCATAAACAAGCAAACTACAACAGTTGACTTATTCTCCATAAGAATAACATAAGAATTTTAAAATTACAATTTTTTTGAATTTTCTCCGTAACAATTAGGCGCATTATAACGCTTCAATATACTAAATTATTTGTTTTTTTAAGCTCTACAAAATGGTTTAAAAAGAAATTGTGAAATTTTGTGTTTTTAGGGTCAAAAAAGGGAAAAACCCATTTTTACCCCATAAAACCCCCCATAAACCCCCGTTCCCATAGTCCGATCATGCTGGTTCGCGAACTCATTCAAGTTTATCCCGCCTTACACCTTCAAACCAAATTTCATCAAAATCGGACAAAAATTACTCAAGTTATCGTGCGGATGGACACATATATATATATATATATATATATATATATATATATATATATATATATATATAGATATATAAAAATTTGAACGAATGGTGTTTTTGGCCTCTGGGGACATCAAAATGAAAAAGTAAATCGGTCCCGGGCTTAGGTCTTACCATGAGACCTACGGTAATAGCTACTTCCCTATAGGGAAATTCGCTAAAACCCATTGATAATCTTTTAATAAAAGACTGAATTCGTAAGGTGAATCAAACAAGTAATTAATAAATAAAAACCGTTCTAAACACTTGCAAGAGTAGTTATCTATCGCCTACTAAATCTTCTTAATTTCAACATTTTTAACATAACAAGTCAAGCAATAACTCAATAACTGAACTTGCTTCGTAAACTATCTTTATACACATTTTGTTAACAATAAAGGGGCCAAAATATTTATATATATTTTAACTGTTATGTCAAGGGAATAATTATTATTCTATTTCAAATACTAATTAACATTACAATTAACTTAGCTAGTGTACAGAATACATCAATGAATACTCAAGCTGAAAACTTTACGAGATTTTGCTATTTACATTTCTAAATCTACGTCTTTTAAAGCATTCCCTGACTAACATTTTCAACAACACTTGTAGGTTAAGTAAATTTTTCTGGACATGTCAGGTCTAAGAACCGTGTTACCAACACTGAGCTCGCGATACAACGGGAAGTAGCACTGAATGAGAGAATTCTGAGACATTGGCCGGCACTTGTACTAGAGGATAAAATACATTTTACTGAGTACATTTGAACTAGGGGATAGTGGGATTGTACATACGTAAAGCCATGAGCCAATGAGCTGATTTCTGCTGTAGTTGGTGGTATCAACCTAACAAAATTACGTCTAGATTTTCAATTATAGTTTTCGTGTCAGTGCTGCTTCAAGTTGTATTTCTACCTCAGTGGCTACAAACAAATCATAATCTTAAATAGGTTTTACAAAAATACCTGCTGTAGGATTTTTTTTTAATACTTGGTAGCGAAGTAACTGAAGTAAGTACAATGAAAGATTTCTAGATATATTTACTTTGTTCCTATCTTGTTGATGGAATAACTGAAATAGATTTTATGAACCAATGTTATACAGTATGTAATTATTATTATTATTACCAATATTATTACACACTCATAGTTAACACTTGACTTATAGTGAAATAACTGCGGAGGAATAGCACAGCTATGTCAAGTTAGAGTTGATTTGTCCAAATAATTCTTATATAACTAGGGGCTTGTAGGGCTTAAGTCCCTAAAAAGTTCAAGTTTAAAACAAATTATTTTAATATTCAAACAAAAGCAGAATAAGATTATCTATGTTTCAGGATGGATATCATTGTACTCCATTATCTTTTGTATAAAAAACAGTCTCTTTGATTGCTTTTGTTGATGTTATTTTCAATATATAATTTCATTCATTCTAGAGGTTTAACAACAGGTTCTAGGTCAAAGGCAACAAACAACCTACTGGTTTGTGAATAGTGTTTGTCTTCGTGAAATATGACATGTGTGTTGGGATAAGATTAGCTCTTGGTAAAAACCGCAAAATTAGTACCCCAACCCAATGAAAGTTTCTAGTAATTTTATACCATTTTGTAAAGGTTAACAAAATTAGTGTAAAGGCATCCCATCGACTAAACGTAACGCTAGATATGTTTTTTATCGACATAAAAAAAAAACTACTCTAAGTATAAGTTTCTATGTGGTGGTATTCCTCCTAAAGATGCGATTGACTTTACATGTTCGAATTGTATAATAATAGGCCTATTTAAATGTTCAGCGAGTTCATAGTTTAGACCACACTGAAGTATTCATTTGCTTCTTTGTCCATATTTTTAAGTAGTTAATTGTTAATAACATAAATTGTAAGGTTTTTCATTCAAAGGATACATTATCATTTTGTTTGAAAACATTTTAAATGTTTTTTTATTATTATTTATAGTTTACAAAAGCTAATAATTGGCAAATTCCCAACTCTTGCGTACTGGCTTAAATGATGAATTACAATCAGCTGTGTTGAAGTAAACTAAAATCGGATGTAAATGGCTTCTAATGCTATTCTTATGGAGAACATGTTACGTTACCGGTATATCTAATTTTCTATAAACATTTGGGGATTTTCACTATTTTTCCTGTCGTCATTTGAATACCTTTAATTTGAGCCCTCTCCCGTCGTTCTACAACATCCCAGTCCTCCACAATTTTGACGCAAAAATTCACTTAACGTAATTATATACAGATTCTTTGATTTTGAGATTACTATTAAACACTATATTACACCCACATATTTGTAGCAACACTGTCTTATACTTATAACAATCTCCCATCCCTCAATCATGGAAAGGTCATATTAGAGAAGAGTAACACATATTCAGATTTCAGTACTACAATTATTTAATATTAAATAGTTATTATTTTATTTTTCTGGAAAATTGGTTGTTTTCATGCATGGAAAACCATGTGCAAATTCTTATTCAACTCTTTAATTTTAATGTATTTGTTAGTTTGTGATCTAAATTGTCAATGGATTTTCTTTTAAAAGTTATATTTTTACATGCAAATTAAAACAGAAGTACAATTTATTGAAAGTATAAAACATATTTAAGACAGTACACATACATTTGTTATCACAGTTTCTCAAACTAAAATCATAGTTTTACCAAATGATTTACAATTTACACATAGCCTACAGTAATTTTACTTCAGAAATATTTTTTTAGCTTGATTTTATATCTGAATCGAGTGTTTAATAAAAGTTAGTGGGTTACTCCACATGCTTAACTTATTCAAAACGGAATCTACGAACATTGTAAACGTAAATAATCAATATACTGGGATGAAATTGTGCTCATTTAGTAGTAAACCCTAAACAGTTGTCACTGATTTCCAAAAACAACAGCATTGGCACACTACAATAGAACTCCAATTATCTGAATTGCCGATTATCCGAATAACTTAGCTTACAGAAAGAATTTAAATACTTAAACATAGAATTGTTATTGCAGAAGGCAGAAGCCGTGATCATGGTAAAATCCAAAACCTCAATTGCGGTCGTGTGGACATCGTCTCCCGCGATCACAGAAACGTCGACGTAATTTTCTACAATTACGGCAAAATCTTGTTCTTGCTCGGTCTTTTAGACTTCTTTCTCGCCTCCCATGTTTACGGAAAATCATAATCGCCCACCGTGGCTGGATTTTTCTATTGCAAAATCTTCTCAGATGTAACAGCAATAGTAAAGCTCGGCTCGACTAGTCCTATTTTCTGTAAAACAAAACTCTAAATTCTGGTAGTTACCCCCCAATTAGATTCGGATAGTTGGAGTTCTCCTTTACTTATGGTGGATCAAGACAAAGAGGGAAGACAAAAACACAAAAACATCAATTGATTGCAACAACTACCCTATAGTCTAGACTTCCTCTATCTAAAATTATGTACAACAGAACTGAAAAACAAAACCGATAACACTTCAAGTCGTAGTGTCTTCTTCCCAAAATTAACATTTCAGAATGTTAAAAGTATTTCTTTGTTTCAAAGAAATAAAAATAATAATTTACAAGTGCAGAGAGGACTAGGGACTTAGTCAAGAGGTATGTTTACTAGACTAGGAGGTCCGCAATGAGCTCGGGATTTCTTCATCTTTTCTAATGAGAGGGTCAAGTCCTCCATTGTAATGGGGCGAAGAGCGTCATGGAATTCTTCACCGTCTCCATCAATAGTTCTGCAAATAAAACAATTGCTGTCTGATAATACTGTAAAATGTAAGTAGGTTCCGTTTTGGTTAATATTGTTTCGGACGATTTAAAAAACTATTCAACTAAATGAGCTGAAATTCTTTAATAAAGATAGACACTGCCAATAATATCATGATCATCTCCCGCTGTTGTGTAGACATCATCATCGTCTTCCGCAATCGGGGCAACATTTTTATCATCAACTCCCGCGGTCAAGGAAACGTCATCGTCGTCGACAAAATCATGAGCATCTCCCACCATCGTGTAGACATCGTTCTCTTCCGTAATCGGGGCAAAATTCTGATTATCTCCTGCGGCCAAGTAGACATATGAATATAAAACTGACTAATTTTTACACACATATTTATTACTTGCGTGAGTATTTTTACATATTGAGTAAACTATATTCAAAGAAATGTTGAATATTCAACAATTAAAACTAAATGTCCTAAATAAATTACTTGAAAAATCGAATGTACTAGTAAGACAAAGCCAGTGAGACGTGCACCCTGTCAGCGGTTGACTGTCGAGCTACTGGTTGTCGAGTTAGTGAGGTTTTACTGTGTGCTAATGACAAGCAATTCTTTTTATATAAAACTTAATTCTTCGTATGACAAAACTTTATTTCAAATGGGTCTTTGTGTCTTAGCGACTCTGGATAAGTTTCCTGAACCTTTAAATCGTTAACCTTGAACACTTGACGCCTAATTCAAAAAAATATTGGATGGTCAGTAGTACAACAGACTATAAATTTAATGCAACGATAACTTTGATTCCAAACTAGAGCCACTTAAATTTATCCGTATTATTTGTACAAGTTCATTCTAATATCCGCTCACCCATTTTCCTTGACAAATTACCCTACATTAACAAATAAGAGGTCTATCTGAATTGGTGAATTCAAGGTCAAAAGAGACTGCAAACCTCTTTAACATTTTTAAGAGTTTTAACCAAAATGGATACAACTTGGATTTAGTACCTGGAACCAGTTCCTGTACGCATGTAGTCTCTGACGCGGTAGACAGAAGCATTGCGACAGAGCTCGCGTATATCAGAGCCAGAGAAGCCATCCGTCATGCGAGCCAGCTTCTGAATGTCTACGTCACTCGCTGTCGGCTCTCCCTCCATTATCAATGAGAAGATGGCCACCCGTTGGTTCAATTTCTGAATCACATTTTAATTTTATTATTCTGTCATTTAATATTAAAACACATAGATCCAAAACATTTACAAACAATCCAATAAAAGGTGCCTAAAAATAAAATAAAAGTAAATAATTCCACCAAAAATGTTTCCATGCACGAGAACTTTATCGCCGTTTCCGGCACCAGGCGCCAGAAAGGCCTAACAGTTGAACAGCACCCGGAGACTAGAGCTGATGCTACAGTTGATTTTCTTTTTCTAAAAATATTCTTTTAGGTTGCAATGGGTTTTAAAATCAAATGGTCTTAGGTGAAATTTCATTTGACTTGTTTATTTTGTGTTTATTCACACCATTGTATTTTATGATGTTTTAAGTAAGGGAACTCTGGTCTTGTATTGTTATATAGCATCAGAAGTTGAGCCTATTATTTATAGTCAGAGTTTTTATTAATATAAAAGGGTATCTGGTTTCAGAATTTATATTGCTTTAACTCGTGCCAGAGACCTTCTGATTTCAAAGAAAGCTATACATGCTATCTACTTTAGCTACCCAGACAATTTTACAGTCGACTCGCTCACTACTGTCCTAAATGGGTCATTTTATTTTCTCGCCACAGACTACCACACCGTTACAGAATGATGGCACGTTACAAGCTATTGAAAAACATTAAGTTTTTGCCAAGACAATGGATAAAGTTCACAATTTTGCTGTGATATCAGAAGATTTTGTCATGACTCCAGTGGACGTTTGAGGTTTCATTGTGATTGTGAGAGGTAATGTACAATACAACATTAATCAATGTATTGTATATTTGTTATCAATATTTTCCAAGCAACCCGATTTTGACCTGCCCCGAAGTAGAAAAATCTGGCCCGCATACCACTAACAAAACCGATTTGTAGGGAACATGTTAAAGCTTGAAATCTAATGAAGCACTGACCGGCAGACCAATGTGGAAGGTAGCTGGCATACGGCGCAGTATAGCCTTGTCCAAGTCTTGAGGCCTGTTTGTGGCTCCCATGATGATGACAGTACAATCTGGGTCTGAGGTGAGTCCGTCCCACAGAGCCATGAACTGAGCCTTCATCATAGCCGTGGCCTCGTGGTCGTGTGAGCTGCGCGCCCTCAGGAACGAATCTGACCAAAAAATGAACATCGGACAACTTCCTAACATTGTAAATTCACAATAGAGCATTCAATGTATCTTATCCTAATTCATGTTCATATTTTAAGTATTTTTTTCAAGCAGTACTACTAATGCAATCAGTGAAAATAAAAGTGAGTTGTAAACATTGGTAAAAGTTTGATTTGGTAAGGTATGGTCATATAATGCTAAAATTTGAAGCCAGCTTCATGAGGCGTATTAAGTATCCAATTATCAAGAATCAAAGTTGAGAAAGGAGCTTTTACCTTAATTCACTACACTCTTCCACTGTAATTTTTACATTGAAATGTTATAGTTATCTTATCAAATACTGTTTAGGATTGAGTGACAAGACTTAAAGTTGAGTCGAATTATGGTTATGTTGGATTAGAACCGAGGCATAACCGAAACGTTAGATGGTGTATTGTTCCATACAACTTATATAGTCGTAAAGAATTAATGGAAAAGGTCGTAATATATTTTGTATCCAAGTGTGCTGTGACTGTTTAGTATAAAGCAAGGGACGGCATTGGTAAAACTTTAAAATTCCTAGTTGAAAATCCGAACAAATGGTTAAAGTGGTTTAAATTACTATTCCTGTGTGTTGATTTTGTTGAGAACATGGAGCCTAATATATATGAGTTAGAGGGAAATTCAAACTTGTTTCAGTTTTAACTGAATTCAGATTTTAGTTAGAGTTAATCGAAATTGGAAAATTACATGTTTTAAATCCACGGAAAACATATAAAATCACTATCAAAAATCATTTTTTTTACTTTTTTTTTGAAATTGTACGACTTCCCACTAGTTCTACTGATTTTACTGTTTAGAGACCTAAATATATTTAGACATCCTGTAATGAGAAAAGACTGTCCTTATACCCTTGGCAATATGTGGTGCTCCTGAACATAACATTTTATCTGGCATTCATGGGCACTGCCATATTGCTGAGGGTATACTACATTTGATCATATCTCCCTAACCCTCCGATTTCTCTCAATTGCCAGAACGTCGCTGAGCGAACTGTTACCAACCGATTTCATCGATAAAGATGATGCAGGGTTGCAGCTTGATGGCCAGAGAGAACACAGCTCCTGCTAGCTTCTGACTCTCCCCATACCACTTATCCGTCAACATTGACACGTCCAGGTTGATGAAGCGTGTGCCAGCCTCGCGAGCCGTTGCCTTGGCGATCAGTGTCTTACCACAGCCAGGTGGTCCGTGCAGCAGAATACCTGCGATCACACAAAAGTTAGGTTGTGATTTTTAAAGTTGGCTAAACTGCCGACAAACGTAAGTTGTAGCCTAATCCTCTGAATGATTGAGAACAATGTAACAAAATAAACATAAATATCATTGATGTTTTAGCAAAAATTAAATTCCAAGAGTATCAACTGGAAAATCCTTTCACATTGCACATTTTTAAATTGGCACCATTTATGAATATTTACAATGATTGAGTCCTATAAACCTAATGTCCAATAGATCAGAACACAACCTAATTTGTCATAGTAATTGTTTGACAACACAGTAATTGTTTTGAATACAAACAAACATGTTATTGATAACGTGTGTTATAGGTGAACATCACAGGAACCTGATAAAGAAAAGATAAGAAATAAGTTTGGACGTTTAGGTTATGAAAATTGAAAAATCTATCTTTTGACTGCACAATTCTTCAAGAAACAAAAATATTCAATAAATTAAGTGTTTGATCATATCTGCTATTTTTATTTCAGCGAGGATCAAAGATTTGTAGGTTGCTCGATTTTACGAACATAAAAACCTACACCTATATAAAACCAAATCTGGAAAAGACATTTGCCCTCATAAAATGTGTAGAGATTAAGTGTGAACAATCAAGTGATAGACAATTAGACAGTACAGCTGCAAAAGAGGGGCTAGCAGGAGCAGATATAGAGCAGGCCATAGATCGTTATTAAATTACTCATAAGCTGTCTGGGAATTGGCAAGTCAGCAGACAAAGAAAACAAGATTTCAATTATGCCAACCCATCAAAAACTATTACAAGCGAGTAAGTAAGATAGCCAACATCTTTTACTTTACATCTGTTTTTAATAGGGTACAATACCATCAGTTGATTATGAGCTTTAATTTATCTTAAGCAATTGATTGGTCACTTGGCCGTGATCAGAATTACCCATGAGCAGGATTAATAAAAGAAGTTTTTGAACTACCGTAAGGAAGTTCAAACTAAGCACACACTACACATTCTACGGATAAAGTTCCGCCGTTTAGTTTACATTGTGCCAATTTCCAAAGTCATAAGATGGTTTTTGATCCTCTAAAAACAGAGAGTTTTTACCTTCCGACTGTCATAAAAAAATTCCTAAACAAGCTAAAAAAATTTTGTTTTCACAGGGATACGTAGAATTAAACAACGAAAATTTATATATACTACGTGTTTTTCTAAGTTAGTTGGTTACTTTTCTGTAGAGCTCCAAACTCGAGTGTCTAAACTTTTTTCCCCGACAGTAAGTTCAAAATTATTGGCCCAACCTAAAGTAAAAAGGCGTTGACCGCAGATATTCCTTACATTCATTTTGAATGACCAAATAGAATTATTTATTAGCTAGTCTCTTAGGTTTATTCCCTGATTAGATCCTCGATAACAAAGAATATAGCCTACATACAGTAGAACCTTGATAACAAGACTCTCATAGGAATTACAAAATAAGACTTGTTATCAAGGTTGACTTCTTAACGAGGTTTGCAAAAACATGTGATTATGGGTAAATAATTTCAAGGGAATTTGAAAATTACCCTTGTTATAAAGGGTGACTTGTTATCAAGGTTCTACTGTATATGATATAAACATAGCATGTTATTTGAGTTGAAACAATACCACATATTTCTAAGCCCCGCAAGCGCCGGCCTTGCAAAGAAGATTCTGAATCTAAAGGGCTTTCTGGTGTGAGCAGCAGGAGTCCACAAAGATCCTAAATACGGCACTGAAGCTAACCAAGAAATTACCAAGATATAATTTTAGGGTACAGCGGCTTTCAAATTCCTTTACCTTTAGGTGCCCTTGTCAGTTGGGAAGAAGTGAATAGATCTTTGCGCTGAATAGGTAGAATGACGGTCTCTTTGAGCTCCTGTATAACGTCTTCCAAACCCGCAATATCCTCCCAGGATATTTGTATTTCACTTGGGATGACAAGATGACTTGCTATAACTATTTCATACTCAGAAAGCTGCAAACAGAATAACAGAGTTAGATATAAAAAGTATAACTGTGTGTTTCATAAAGTAGTTCCAAGTAATAAATACACCTAAACAACAAATCAACTTAACCACAGCTGTGCTTTATGATGGAAACTTTCAAGTAGGAAAGAATTAACTACTACAACAAAATGAAAATAGGCTACAATAACTGAAAGGGAATTAATTAGGTATACTTACTGTTGATGGGTTCAGGATTCCCAGCTTTTTAAGCTGCTGTTGTGCCTGAAAAACGAGGAAAAATAAAAATTGTACAAAGTTTCGGTTAAGTCTAATAAGTCTACAGGCCTAACTATAAGTACAAAATTAAAATGTTTCATCTAACGTGTCTTCAGTAAGCCATATATGGAGGATTTTTACAAGTTTAGAAATACAGTTTCTTTACTTTTATATTGACAAAGAAGATATGATTACCAGTAGGCCTACACTCTTAACTTATATTTTACTTTTTTAACTGCTTCAGGCTTTATAACTAAGATTAGGTAAAAATAAACTGTGGACAGAGAAGACAACTTGGTAAGCAGACTTTTGGTTCAAAAAGGCAAACAAGAGATTTTTAAAAGACTGATTGAGGTAGGCACTAGATCTTCAATCCAAAAGTGCAGCTGCGACTATTTCACCATAACGTGAGGGCTCACGCTGGGTAAATATTTAGCGCATCAATTTCTGGATTTTATCAATGAAACAAGAAATTTATTCTAAACACATTAAAAACTTAATATTAACTGTATTAAATGTATACATAGGCCTACACACTTACAAAAAAAAAATCTCCATAGAAAAGCTAAGCCTGGTGTATACACATTGAATCAGTCACCATTAACAGCCAGGGTTAATAAGGCTAGGTTACAATGAGTACAAACTTCAACCATGTTATTTCTAGCCTATCCCTATTTGTAGAATACCATAGCATTAAGTTATCATCCTATGCCTAGTTGACCTAAACCGACACAGCAGGTCGGAAAACATTAAAAATAAGTTAGTAATTAAAATGACTTTTGAGTCTGGCTTAGGCTAACGTAACTTAAATTACCACTTTAACATTAAAACGTTTAAAAATAAGTCTAGGCCTACCGACGGTTTTAATAATAAAATTGTACGTGATGATTCAACTCTAAGAAGATAACATAAGTTAATTAGGCTAAATAAACTTGGGTTGGAATGTTCCTGATTGCATCTTGCTCTCCATTGCAGTTTCAAGTTGCCTGGCCGTAAAGTCCTGCCCAGTATCTCAGGAGTGCCTATTTTCAAAAAGGGGGACCCTCAGTGCGTAGAAAACTATCGACCAATATCACTTCTGCCAGTTATTTCAAAATTATTTGAAAAGCAATGAAAATTAGGCTACCGGTAGTGTCTTTTATAGAAAATAACGACCTTCTGTTTGGTGGCCAACATGGTTTTCGCTCAGGCAGATCAACAATTACAGCTGCTTCAAGTTTTTTTGAAAGTCAATTACGGCTGCTTCAAGTTTTTTTGAAAGTATAATAAATTCAATTGTTAGCCACGAAAATGTTAGCCTATAGGAATATTAATGGACCTTACGAAGGCTTTTGATCTAGGGTATAAACACAAAAACTCTAACTCAAACTAGAAGATATGGTAGTAAGAGGTCACATTTTTTCGTGGTTCAAATCATATTTATCGGATAGAAAGCAATCATGTCTAATAAAAATAATTGGTATTTATTCCGTATAGGTGCCTCCAAACAAATTTTTAATTTTGATATCTTACCTTATAGTTTTTTACCTCCTGAATCCAAATTTACCATTATTTTTTACCGCTGATGAATATTTCTCAAGATATTGCCGTAAAAACATACTTAACATTACAATAAACAAGATAGGATGGATAACATTTCAAGTGATTATGTAGTCAAATAACTTAATGTTCTCTATAATAGGAATTTCGTCACATTATGGAGATATAGTTGGACTGGTGGACTAATTACATGTAGTTCTTATTTAGGCATGTCAGGGTGGTAGGTCTTGCTGTATGTGAATTAGTGACTGCATTAAGTGTTTTGAAGTTAGGTTAGATTAGGAAGGTAAAGTTTAGGTTATAAAGTATCGAGTTGTTAGTTTATGTTGCCTGCAGACTGTTTTTGTAAAATTAAAATCCTGAGAAAAACACTTCAAATTACTTTTTCAAAAATGCTTGCATTTTTGAAATAGTAATTTGAAGTGTTTTTTCTGGATTTTAATTTTACAAAAACAGTCTGCAGGCAACATAAACTAACAACTCGATACATTATAGGTATCCTAAACTTTACCTTCCTAATCTACTGTAACCTACCTTCAAAGGACTTAATGCAGTCACCAATTCACATAAAGCACGACCTATCACCCTGACATGCCTTTTCTGACATCAAAAGGAGTTTGCTTTCTCATTCTAAAAAGGTTAGGTCATAGACTAACCAACACAAGTAGACTTCTCATCCCATTGTAAATTTTGAAGCACGTTTTTCGTGTCTAGTTCATGTACGTGACACATGGGCGCTAGTGTCGACGAAACTTTGTTTCTATTATTTTAGGGTTAATTTCTTGATTTGTGCTTTACTGTTTGGTTATATAACTAGGGGACAAGTTATTGTTTATGATTAGATCGTATTATTTGGTTAAACGAGGTTTTAAATGGCTGTAATAACGGGAAACAAATTGTAAACAAAACACGACCTCTACATAAACCGTACAGAACTAACAATAAAATTGGCTTCAGCTGTTCCATAAGGATGATAAATCTACTAAGGGAGGGTATTTACTCAGGGGAGGTATAGAAGAGGCTACGATGACAGCTGTGGGCTTCTTATTAGCTGAGAGAACGCCATTACCGTAACAAAACGGTCAGCAGCCATCGGCCTCGGTGGTCTAATGGTTAGCGTGCCGGGCTGATATTCTGTAGGTCCTGGGTTCGAATCCTACTGGTAGCGTTAACTTTTTGTCCAAGATTTTTTTATTATCAGCATGTTTGGTTGGTTTGGTTCGGTTATTACAGTTTTATTATTAAGTCATTAGGCTATAAAATTTTAATTGAGCAAATTCTAGTTTTATTTAATAAACAGAATTATTTTTCCGATAACTAAACTTTTGTTATATTATTTCTTTATCAGCAAGTTTGGTTAGTTCGGTTAGGTTATGACAGTTTAATTTTATAATTAAAAAAAAATAAAATTGAATTTGAGACATTTATAATTTTATTTTATGAACAGAACTATTTTTGCGATTAGTAAACCTTCATTGCCAAAATGCTTTCTACTACAGCGCTGTTCACGGAGGAATTTTGAACTAAATGCCTCATTCGTACCTCCCCTAAGTCAGACCCCTAAGGGAGTATGTTTTATCTATGGTTAGGTTATGTTATAATAGCACCATTTTACTATGTAATTTCTAAACGGCGAAATATAAATCAATAAATCATTAATAAGGATAAAATACTGGTAACAATAATACATTATTAACTTATTGGTCTTAGAAAGTGAAAAGTGTAACTTAATCAGGTGATTTTCATATTGCAGAATCAGAGTTAGCTAATTAAAGTTGTCACTTCCATTTGCTTGACTATGATTGAAAACAATCAGCTGTTGGTTTACTTAACCCATAGTTCATTCCACTTGTAAATGCCATCCATCCTACCTTGTTTTTTGTAATGTTGTATATTACTTATTACGGCGATATCTTGAGAAATATTCATCAGCTGTGAAAAATAATGGTATATTTGGATTCAGGAGGTAAAAAACTATTAAGTAAGATATCAAAATTAAAAATTTGTTTGGAGGCACCTATACGGAATAATTACCGATTCCAAATGCACTGTCGTGTGTTGCTTGTGGAAATATGTGTTTATGCTGATGACATTAACTTTAAAATTACAGGAAAATCATCAGGTAACTTAACTTAAATAACATAACTAGGCTACTTACTTTGGATTTAGCACTCTTCTTTTGCTTTCTGGTTGGATCTATTTGATTTAACATCCATCTCATACTGAAGTATGAGGCAACACTAATTAGGGATATTTTGACAAACAAGCCTACTAATTCACCTCTTGTTATTGTTTCCCCCATAATGTTACTTGTGATCTTTCGTGTTAGTCAAAACTATAGGACACTAAAATAATTTTAACTAATTTATCATCAAATTAAAGTTCACTTAAAAGTTTAAAATAGCCTATGGTTTAAAAAGAGAGTGTGCAAGACCTGCCTAAAAACTGCTTAGAGTTAATTTATCCTACCTAGCCTATTCAAGTTAGGATATACTTGCTTCAACAAATATGTTAGACCAAACTGTGTAAAGTGTATTAGGTTAAGTACAAATTCGTCATTTCTACATTTAATAAACTCATTTTCAAACTCGAGCCTATCACTAACCTAGCACAAATTTAACCTTAACAACACGAACAAGAAAATAGAAAAGAAAAGAACAGCAGAACTCAGAAGAGCAGAAGAAAAGAGCGAAGAGCGAATCGTAAAAATTGACAAGCTTCTTCTTCCTCTTATGGCAAGAGAGAGTACAAGAGAGGAGACTTTGCATACAAGTAAGTGGAAAATCTACTTAAAGCCAATGATTAAGCTACCAGTACACTATCGCCGAACATTTGCCCGAATGTTTCGCCGATGGCCGAATGTTCGGGCATAGATAAAACATACTCCCTTAGATTTATCATCCTTATGGAACAGCTGAAGACAATTTTATTGTTAGTTCATGTACGGTTTATGTAGAGGTCGTGTTTTGTTTACAATTTGTGTCCCGTTATTACAGCCATTTAAAACCTCGTTTAACCAAATAATACGATCTAATCATAAACAATAACTTGTCCCCTAGTTATATAACCAAACAGTAAAGCACAAATCAAGAAATTAACCCTAAAATAATGTAAACAAAGTTTCATCGACACTAGCGCCCTTGTGTCACGTACATGAACTAGACACGAAAAACGTGCTTCAAAATTTACAATGGGATGAGAAGTCTACTTGTGTTGGTTAGTCTATGGTTCGGGTCAGATTGCGACCACGAATGTTGACGAATGTGCAGCCCGAACCATCCCGAACTAACCAAGTACACTATCGGCTAACTTCGGCCGAACTGTGCTGAGCCCAATATTGCGTATTCGCGGAAAACATTCGCACCTAAATTTTTGTAACACGCTAACGTTGAAGACTATTCTAGAAAATTTTAGAGGAAATTCTATAATTTCCGTTTGGTGTTAAACACCACTTGAATGTATCCTATTTTTCTTACTTCTCTGTGGCTTAATACTTTAAAATTAATGATTACATTTTTATTACAATGTTTGTTTTCTTAAGTTATATTAATATATGTATATATACAATTAAATTATCCCACGGTCACAGAACACGCTCCCTATGGTATAGTTAAAAAATAACAGTGTTTTCTCATTAGAACACTAAATACTTTGTTTAATTTATCTATACAAGATCTAGTAGTAAATAGGCCTAATTAAATAACAAAAACTAAAAGTAACTCTAACTACACAAGCACTGCAGTAAATACTGTATAAAGAGAGCGTCCGTGACTACGAATGACGGCGAGTTTGTACTGGCTATGTTCGTGCCCGTCTGCGCTAGGCATTCGTCGGCCCTAGTGTTGGGATATCGAAAGAAAATATCGATATTCATATCGACGATAATATCGGAGCCTCAATATCGATATTCCGATAATATCGGACCAAAAATATCGATATATCGGAAAAATATCGTTAAAAATTAATGGAATTGGAATGCTATCGCAATGCATCCCTTTAACAGGAAATTACCGTTACAAACAATTTTAAAAAATATTATTGAAATGAAACTATTCTAAACTATCCTAACCAACCAAGCTTGCTGTATTATTTCAATATTTCGTTTGCTAGCCTATTCCCCATATGCATTTTCTGTAATCAAACGGAATTTTGAAACGGTAACTTAGCCTACACTACAGTAAGTTTGGTTGACTTTGGTTATGTTAGGTTGAATAGTTTCTTTTCCTAATCCAGATATAAGTTAGGCTATTATTTTTGCCTAAACAAGGTTAGTTCTTAATTTGTTTTTAAATGCGTTTGAAGATATTAAAACAAAGGAATATATACAGATGGTTTGGTAAAAAAAATATCGATATGTCATCAAAAGAAATCATAGGCCTAGATATAAAAATGTCCCTTTAGCAGGAAAGTACCTTTGTTAATACTGAACAATATTTATTTAGCCTATCCTTATCTAAGTTGTCAGCTGATATGTTTTAATTTGTTATAATCAATATATCGGATGGAAAAATAAAATATCGATATTCAAAAAGAAATAATCGATAATAATGAATGTTCCCTTTAACAGGAAAGTAGCACCATGAACAGTTAGATGCACACATATGACACGTTAAATTGTTTACCATTTCGATGGTTATAAGCACAATAGTTGTATGTCCATTTTGGTAAACTTTCGGAAACGGCAAAAACAAAGTTTGTATTTTGGGGGAAACTTAAACTAAAACTGTTAAATGTTTGAATTAAATACATTTTATTGGCCACATTAATTAAAAATGCATCTACATAAATAGTTTTATCTTTATTCAAGCCACATTTTTATAAATAATTTGTAAATCAAACCATGTTGGACATACTATATGTGTGCACTTCTGAACGCGAAGATCTATGGACATGCTACGAGTGTGCAAAACAAAAACTGCCCCTAGATGATTTTAGTAAGGAATGAAAAATTTAAACAACTGTTATCATGGGCACCCCCTGGCTAAAAAAGTAAGAAATAAATTTAATACACATACTGTTCTGTGATCACTTGGGTTTTAAGGAATTTATTAAAGTATGTTCAAAATGGTCATGTCTATAAAATGTTTTAAATTGATGTTTAAATCAAATAAGTAGTTGACTCACAGATATAAAATATTTTATACTTTGTACACTTTCGAACTTTAACAAAGCTATTCAGAAAACAAAAAATAAACTTTCTTGGCTGTTATCTAGGCTTTATTCAATTATAAATCTTTTCCTTAAAATTGTTTGGTTAATTTTAAATGTTGGCATAAAAAACGATGACCTCAGGTGATCGTCCTTGCACAATGTACTATTTTTTGGTTGGTTAGCAAGTTTTGGTTGGCAAAACAAGTGAAAATAATCCAAACAGTCACAACAAAAACAAATCTAAGCATTAATGAATAACAATAATAAATTTGATTTAAGTAAATAACAAAAAATAAAGTTTAAATCATTAACAAGAGAGAGCAATAAACTAACAAAGAAAAACGGTGTAGAGTTAACAAAGAAATAAAAGTTTTCAATTAAGATAACAGTAAACAGTATAAAGATTTTATACTGAAAGACCTTTAGCCAATTCACTGATTCTTTTTTGGTGTTATGTTCTGTTGTGCACTGATGTTATATGTCCTAAACCTAACCTAATTGTAAAATAAAATGTGGACATACTATAAGAGTGCACTTGAGATCATCAGATTTTTGGACATACTACAAGATGAAAAACAAATACCAGAGATAGTAGGCCTTGTATTTTTATGCACAATCATTGCACGTCCAAAGATACTATATCTGTGCTCTAAAGGAGTTTTTCTCTGTTCAGCTGGTACTGCAATCATTGGACATGCTACAAGTGTGCAGGATAAAATTACATCATACCAAAGTGAAGACTTTTTTTTTGAGAATTTATATTTATTTTTCCTGTTGTAATATGGACATACAATATGTGTGATCTGAAAGATGAAGACTACAGCTTTCCAAATATATAAAAATGTCAAAAGTGAAAAAAATTGGACATACAATGTTTGTGCATATAACCATCGATTTATAATTTTTTAGGCTTGTGTACAAAAAATAAACAGAATTTAATGGTGTTTATTGGTTTTCACTGCCGTCACGTCATTTTGGCACTCCACTTCTGCCAACCGTGCCAACTCACTATTCAAATGCAGGCAGAGGCAACCAGATTACAAAAATATATTTAACTAGATACATGGAATAGTGTGTGTGTACAAATAAATTTGTTATTAATAATATTTAATAACTGCTAAACAAGTTCAGAAAAGATTAAACTGTATTTTATTCTTGCATTATTCTTTGAAAAATTGCTAAAATCAATTCTAACGATAATATCGAAGTAAAATATCGATATCCCAATAATATCGGAAGTCTAATATCGATATAAAAATATCGATATATCGGAACCAAAATATCGATATTTCCGATATATCGGATATCGATACCAAACACTAATTCGTCCTAGTTCGTCTCCTTTGATTCGTGACGAGAGACCGCCAAAAAATCGAGCGCACCCGAACACGAATGTTGGCGATGCGAACTACCCCGAATGTACAGAGCACACCGTGTACACTATCGCGTTCGTCTTAGTTCGCCTACATTCGGCGATAGTGTACTGCAGGCATTATAGTTACAATGGTGTTATTATATGAATATTCCACTTACTAATAATAATGTAAATATATAGCAAAAAAAGACATGCAACTATATACAATAGACTAATTTAAACTAAAGAGCAACCAAAGCTGTTATACACCACACACGAGAACTGTTAAAGTAGTATTGTTTACACTTTACAGTTATGTTTCTGTTTGTAATTTAATAAACAATGTTTGTTATTCGTGGTGGATTTATTTTTAAGTGTATCGTCTTATTGACTGTCTGTTTTACAAAATGTTTATAAAAAGGTATTGTACGTATGTTTGTTTTCCTTAAAAATAATATATGAAAACCCAGTTGCCGGTTAATACTTTGGGTAGGCCCTACATTACTGATCAAGTAATTCAAGTCAATGACTTGGATGGAAGGAACTAACACAGTGTGAACATTAGATTTGAAAGTCTGGAGTATGTCAATAACGTGAAAACTACTTGACCAATTGGAGCTGTTTTTTGTTTCATAAATAGAGCCAATACTGGGTTGATGGGCATAGTAAGTTTTATTTTTAAACAGTCCTAGGGCTCCGCCCTGACTGCTTGCGAAGTTTATATTGTGTTATTCTAATAACATTATAGTTTTTGCTATTCATCTTCTTTGGTTGGAATGCTGAGTTTCTATGATTAATTAATATTTTCTCGTCTACAGTTGTTTGCATATTGTTATTTTACGTGATACAAATGTATGCATACATACGGTGTACATTCGAAAGGATTGGTCGCATTTTGCCAATCTATAGTGACTATAGGTATTTAAAAATAAGTACAATTTATTTTTATATAATATAACTTGTTTATTTAGTACCATATAGTGGTATAATTAAATTGTAACATACATTCAGTAAGGACGTCGAAAATTAAACAAGAAACTACACTTTAGTATGTTTCTTAGGGGCGAAAGAAAAGATATATACAACTCCTAAACTACAATAAATGATCCCTTATGGTTTATTCATAATATTAAATTGGGAAATCCAAATAAGCTAAAACCTAATAAATGGTTTACAAGATCAAAAACTACCGGGTTTCATTATGTAGTTGTAGTATCTTAATCTGAAGTTCAAACAATTATATTTACGATCGAAGATAATCCGTTATCTATTTAACTGCCGGCAATACCATAAGTTATAATTTAAGTTGAAACGAAAAATTACGTATTCGATTCCGTATCATGTTTGCTTTGAAGTCCTTGCAAAACGTGCAGTACACAGCACAATAATAAATATTCCATACTACAAAGATCATTCAATTTTACTTTAGTAACTGTCATTAGTGTGTTTTATACTCTATGTTTTCATCAAAATTTCATCGGACATTAAAATAGGTGCAGCTTACACAAATAATGGTAGAATTTACAATTATTGTGTTTATTGCTAAACAAAATAAATCGCATAACACTTGAAATTACTCGTAAAAACTATCTAACCAAATCACAAGAATTAAGTTAAAAAATACGGACCAACAATCAAAATTTATCATGACAGCTACACTCACCATGTTGATGCGGTCTAGGTCTTGGGGCTTTTTGAACTGGTCAAACAAAAGACGGCTCATCATCCATTTTAGACTGAAATACCCAATTATAGAAACAATTACCTTCTTTAGCACTAAATACGAAATATCCTTGACGACCCAAACAAAAGAACCTTTATAGATCGTGGAATCTCCCATTGCCGTGTAAATCTACGAGATTATTTTAAGTTTTTAATTGGATAACTTGATATTCTGTACAAAACGTTTATTCAATTTAACAAATTACCATACAAAGACTACATTTAGTTGATTTTTCAAACGGAAATACAAGTATAGATTTTAAAATACAGAGTGATGATTTGTTTTGAAGATATGAATTAAAGAGAGGGGAGTCGTATTATCTGCAGAAGTTGTACCAACACAACCGTTTGAAATACAATTTGTCATACTGTGTTGTAAGAAAATAGTTATGTGTTTCTAACAAAAATTATGTGTAAAAGTACTTGGGGTGGATCTTGATCAGTACAATGGGGGTAGGTATGTCTTGCCCATTGGCTAAAGATATAACGATATATCTTTTTACTGAATAGTCTTGACCGCAATATTTTGGCATCAACTTACTCAAATACACGTAAGTTCGAAAAACATTATAATATAAATATGGATGAATATAATAGACCTAATTTGATAATACTACCATATATTAAACATACTCCAATAATACCAAGTTCCATAAAGATTGGTTCGAAAGTTCAAAGATTAAAATTATCCTACTAATATTATAAATGAGAAAGTTTGGATGTATGGATGTATGTATGGATGTATGTTTGTGACAAGTGAACGCATTAACCACTGGACGGATTTTGCTGAAATTTGGCATGATGATAGCTCACATTCCCGATTAACATATAGGCATATTCTTATCTCAAAAATCCTTTCGGGCTCCGCCCCAGTGGCTCTATAGTTCCCCATGTTAACCTTATGAGTATTCATATTAAAAGGGAATTAAATAATTTTGTCAGCTGTTTCAACTAAAAAGTTGATTCTATGATTTGCAAAATCATTAAAAACTTACAAGGATTACCAACAGGGTGCAGCACTATTATTTTTTTTAACTATGGCAACAGCTAATTTGCAACCAAAAGGTGAGTGAGCGTAGCGAACGAACTTCAACCAGGACGTGATTGAGCCATGCGAACGAGCTCACTTCCCGCGGGTACAAATGAGTGAGCGTAGCGAACAAACTTCAACCTGGAGGCGAGTTAGCGTAGCGAACGAGCTAACCTGAAGGCAAGTGAGCGCAGTGAACGAGCTCCATTCTAAATGTGAGTGAGCGTAGCGAACGAACTTCAACCAGGACGTGATTGAGCCATGCGAACGAGCTCACTTATGAAGTAAAACGGGGCAAAGCCCGCGGGTACAGCTAGTCATTTAATAAAAATGGTGCATATTATACGCCATTTTTTTACACAAACATTTTATCTGGTGAATGGAAGAAATTCGTTCCATTCACTAGATAAAATGTTTGTGTAAAAAAATGGCGTATAATATGCACCATTTTTATTTATTGTTGATTTCCCCTAAATGTTCCCCCATGGAAACATTTCCCAGAGTTCAGCTGTTTACTTACGGGGCACTCTGTATATACGAACAATGATGCCATTTATATAGTGTAGGTCTACCCTAACTACTATTGAACTTAATTTTATTCTATCTGTTCATACCGTAAAAATTTTAGTTCAATTGGATACAAAATATGCTGTTAGTATAACACTTATATTTGGATGATAATTCACACTTCGACAAATGATCAATTGATATAAGTATTTTTTATTCTTAAAGGTAAAAAATGTTCACAAGAGCGGAACACATCTACTTTACGGTAAGTAAATCTACAGTCAAAGATCCTACTAGAAGTTACATTATGGTAGTTTACCTATATCTTGGAGGTTATTTTCGGTAAAGGTTTTATCGTTCATATCTGAATCATGTGTTCTATGACTTTATAAGTATAAGAAGTAAGTAGTTCAATGTCCCGAGAAGTAATCACTTTAGTTTGCATGTTACAGAGACCACGCCCACCATAGCCTTCACCGTGAAACATTACGTTAACATGACGGCGACGTTTGCGTGTGTGTTTCAAAGAAAAATCTATTGCAGTAAAACATTTTTTTACGATTACAATTTTAATGCGATCGTGGCGAATTGCTTAGCTTGTACAGATTACATACAGATATTACGTGCACATTTATTTCCCTACACGTACTAATGAAATCAATCTGTTACAATGTAGGAGGCCTACACACAGTTCAAAATTCATGCGTAGGCCCTATTTGTTCACATTTCCACTACAAGTTATTATTAATTAAACAAAATCAAAAATTAAAATAAAATAATTTTAAATTATAAATAATTAATTATAAAAAATAAAAAAATAAAAATTAGAAATAAAAATTAAAAAAAATTAAAAACTATAAATAATTAATTCAAGTTTTTTTAAGGATTTTTGGATTGTTTCTGTTGTTGGTATGTTATCAAATACCAGATACGTCCCTAACTAAAATTATATACATTTGTCAAATCACTAAACCTGGATTTACAATGAGTAGGGGTCTGTTTCAAAATAAACTACAAACTAATATTAGTACCTGGAGACCGAGCTTTGCTCGGGGAAAATCATTAGTTCACTCTGAAAGCAGTCTTAGTACTGTATTGGAGATATATAAATCCATTCCCAAACTCTACACGGCTCGCCTTTACTACGTCCTACACCATTACCTACGTCATGGACCTCCATTTCCATAGCACTTTAGAATTGTAGATACCTTAATCTTATCGTCATTAACAGTTCCCACACTCCGGACTACTCACCTTGACTACTTCCTTCACCACTTCCAACGTAGCGGACCTGTTTTCCTCCCTTCCCATAGCATTTCAGAATTGCAGACACCTTAATCTAATCGTCATAAACAGTTCCCACACTCCGAACAGCTCGCCTTGACTACTTCCTTAACCACTTACTACGTCGCGGACCTGTTTTCCGCCCTTCCCATAGCATTTTAGGATTGCAGATACCTTAATCTAATCGTCATAAACAGTTCCCACACTCCGGACTACTCGCCTTGACTACTTCCTTCACCACTTCCAACGTAGCGGACCTGTTTTCCTCCCTTCCCTTAGCATTTCAGAATTGCAGACACCTTAATCTAATCGTCATAAACAGTTCCCACACTCCGAACAGCTCGCCTTGACTACTTCCTTCACCACTTACTACGTCGCGGACCTGTTTTCCGCCCTTCCCATAGCATTTTAGGATTGCAGATACCTTAATCTAATCGTCATAAACAGTTCCCACACTCCGGACTACTCGCCTTGACTACTTCCTTCACCACTTCCAACGTAGCGGACCTGTTTTCCTCCCTTCCCATAGCATTTCAGAATTGCAGACACCTTAATCTAATCGTCATAAACAGTTCCCACACTCCGAACAGCTCACCTTGACTACTTCCTTCACCACTTACTACGTCGCGGACCTGTTTTCCGCCCTTCCCATAGCATTTTAGGATTGCAGATACCTTAATCTAATCGTCATAAACAGTTCCCACACTCCGGACTACTCGCCTTGACTACTTCCTTCACCACTTCCTACGTCGCGGACCTGTTTTCCTCCCTTTCCATAGCATTTTAGTATTGCAAATACCTTAATATAATCGTCATAAACAGTTCCCACGCTCCAGACAGCTCGCCTTGACTACTACCTTCACCACTTCCTACGTCGCGGACCTGTTTTCCTCCCTTCCCATAGCATTTTAGGATTGCAGATACCCTAATCTTATCGTAATAAACAGTCCCCACATTCCGGACTGCTCGCCTTTACTACTTCCTTCATCACTTCCTACGTCACGGACCTGTTTCCCTCTATTCCCATAGCATTTTATGATTGCCTTTACTACTTCCTTCACCACTTCCTACGTCGCGGACCTGTTTCCTTCCCTTCCCATAGCATTTTAGGATTGCAGATTCCTTAATCTAATCGTCATAAACAGATCCCAGACTTCTCACTGCTACCCTTGACTACAATCATAGACTAACCAACACAACTAAGGGAGTATGTTTTATCTATGCTACAATGTATCATGGTATCATGTATTGATTAATCTTCAGTATAATCTTTGCTTAATAGTAACAACTGATGTTTTTCCTTTTGTACTGTATTTGTAATTTGCTAGTATACTGTGGGTAGTTGGCTTATTATGAACACATGCTACAACTTCAAGTCTGTTGTTTACCTTTTCCTTGTTATTTAATTCTGCCAACATGGTTACCTAGCAACCCATAAGACTAATGTTAAAAAAATGTGATTTTAGCGAATTTCCCATATAGGGAATAAGCTATTACCGTAGTACTCATGGTAAGACCTGGACGCGGGATCGATTTTTTTTCGTTTTGAGGTCCCTAGAGGCCAAAAACACCATCCGCTCAAACTCATATATATATATATATATATATATATATATATATATTCATAAAGTCAGCACCATTGTTGATACCTTAAAATGTGCTGCAATTGTTGATACCACTTTCCATCGTATATATTCTTTTATTTTGAATCCTACGTTACAGTGGATGGTATATTATTAAGTTTTATAAAAATTCAGACTTATATATTGTTATATATTTAGTTTATAGTCATGTATAACCAATAGTAATCAAAAGTTGATCTTCTTAAAAAATATCACCTCAAGTTGATACCTCGACCAATATAGAGCCGCCATCTTGCATTCATAAAAACGGCACCAAAGTTGATACGTTAAAACACCTGACTATGTTGATACCTCTTTCCGTCGTATATATTGGTTTATTTTAAAGCCTATCTTATGGAAATAGTTTTACTTCTTTGTCTTATAACATCTTAGACTGATACTTCCTTAAATGTTTAGTTTATAGTCTTTAATAACCAACCAATAGTAATCAAAAGTTGATCTTCATAAAATATCACCTAAAGTTGATACCTCGAACAATATAGAGCCGCCATTTTGCATTCATATAAACGGCACCAAAGTTGATACGTTAAAACACCTGACTATGTTGATACCTCTTTCCGTCGTATATATTGGTTTATTTTAAAGCATGTGTTATGGAAATTTGTTTACTTCTGTGTCTTATAACATTTTAGACAGTTACTTTCTTATATATTTAGTTTATAGTCTTGTATAACCAATAGTAATGAAAAGTTGATATTCTTAAAAATTATCACCTCAAGTTGATACCTCGACTTGTATAGAGCCATCATTCTGCATTCATAAAAACAGCACCAAAGTTGATACCTTATAACAACTGACTATTGTTGATACCTCTTGATACGACAGCGCTCGGCCGAATCTAGTGGCGTCCACGGGAACTATCGGCCCAGCCAAAAATATTCCGCCGCGCCGATCGTGGGATCGCGATTTGACTACCGGAAGTCCACTTCCTGTCTTCTTTTTATCTTCTGCAAACTACACTGAACGTTATTTTTTAATTATTTCTGTAGCTAAAATATGTCTAGCTGTCTCGCAAAGCCTTCGTGGATTTATGCTTAAATTTTCTGTTAGTCAACGTACATATTCAGTTTTTTTCTCTGCAATCCAGGTTTGTGCAGATAAATAATTCAAGCGTGTAAACGGGGATTTAGGGAACAACGTAACCACGGGCCTTCGGACCCTGAGGTCCGCGGTTAAAATCCTTCTAATCACAGATATAGTTACTTTTAGCTTGATGATGCCTAAACAGTTCCGTGGTGAATACAATGTCCTAATATGTAAATGTAGGACATAAAATGAAAAATAATAATATGTTATTATTTATCTAATATTACCAATTCGTAATAAAATCAAACTGTCCTTGATAGTGGTGTAAAATTTTTAATTTTTTTGAACTAATAATAATGGATTTAACAAATTGGAGCGAGCTGGTTTGGTTGTAGAACTCAAGGCTTCGATCTCGAGCATTTGGGTTCAAATCCCAGTAATCACCAATTGAGTTTATCTAGGTGATAAAACAATACATAATGTTACTTATCTAATTTTATAAATTCATGATGAACTAGGGTATATTAATTGTCACTAAAAGTGTATTCAATATTTGTTATTGTATTATAACTAATATTAATGGATTTAACAAATGGGAGCGTGCTAGTATAGTCCTAGGAGTAGATTGTGGGGCGGTATTGATGTTATGGGTTTGATTCCCCCCAATTACTAACCAACCCTATCCAATTAGTAAAAATTATTAAGACTCAACAAGCTAAAATTACCAATTCGTGATTAATAGTGCCCAAATAATGGTACCGTAAAATGGTTGATTTTATTCGAACTAAAATTAATGTATTTAACAAGTGGTAGTGGGAGCAGCCTGGTCTAGTTGCAGATCGTAAGGTTTCGGTCACGAGGTTTTGGGTTCAAATTCCGCCAATCACCACTGTTCTTTATCTTGGTGATATAAATGCTTTAGGTTATTCATCTAATACTACCAATTCGTGAAAAATGATAATACTGCAACTGTCACTAATACTGCTGTAAATAATTGTTTTTTTTATTATAACTAATTTGTATTGCTTTAAAAAATATAAGCGAGTTGTTCTAGAGCTAGAAGTACAGCGTGAAGCGTCTCCCAAAGTGTTGGGTTCAAATCCAGCTAATCTCTAGTACACTTTATTCAATTCACAAAAATATTAAAGTTTTCAAACAAATACATTATTACTAATTCGTGATAAAGTATAACAGTGTTCTTATCATAATGGCATAAGTTACGGCATTTTATAATAACTAGGCTCAAATCCCTCCTAAAACTAATGTTCTTTATAGTGATAATTCCCCTACTCTTTAGGCCTAGGGTGAATAGTAATGTGTTAACAGTTCTGAGTAATAGAGCCTGGCATTCTAGGGTATGATAAACAAATCGTACACAATAAAAAACCATTTCGTGCATTTAATAATTGTATAATAATTATAGTTAATTAATACTTAATACTTTATTCCGATATGGCGACCACACCAATGTAGGTATGTTAAGCCAAGTATGAATTGAAGCATTAAAAAACGAACATAAATATGTCATTCAGAAGTGAATAATACAGTTAGTTTAATGCGCTGGAAGGGAAATAACACGGTCCAATCATGCCAGACCTACCTAACAATGAGTCTGATACCTACCCACTTTTAACGTTGCGTCTGCATTTGGAACACACTTTTTGTTATAGAAAGTATGTATTATTAATTCAAAGTGGTTTGATATTTGTCTACAATGGACAAAATTTACACTGTTGACTGTTTTTCCATCGAGACTAATGCCAGGGATTTTATTAATTTTACATCGATCACTTCAGACCTGCTTCAGACTAGCCCTAGAGGCTGCGGCATTATCACTTGAATAAAATCCATAGGAGATTGGCGGAAATTGAACTCTGGACTTCCAGTGCCGAAGTCCCACGCTCTCCTACACGACCAGCTTGCTCCAGCAGTTCACGGATTAACCATCAACAGACTGATAATTAATCATTATTTGCTGACTAATTATCACAAATTATTCTACTGTTACGATTCTTTAAATTAACTTACCGTTGTGATTGGCAATTTTCCAATGATTCGGAACTCACCTGCACTTGTAGATTGCTAACAAATAGGTAACGTTTTAAAATTATTAAAGCTTTGCCAATGTTATTTTACTATCATCAGCTTTGGCTTGATATTTTGGAACAAACTTTCTTCTTATATATATGTGTAAATTAATGAGTGTTATAGAATGTACAATTTCACAGAAAAAAATTATTGCAATCCCAATTTCATAAAAAGGCATAATTATCAGCGATGGTAAAAATCAGCGATCAGTCGTTAAACGTTGGTTGTAGATTGGTTGTCACATTGTATTGTTGATTGAAGATAACCTTCAATAAGTGTTCTGAATAAGTGTTCAGTTGTTCTGAACCCACCTTTGGTTCTTGGTTGTAGATTAAACTGTAAACAATTTTAAATAGTATTTTGCCAGGCAATGTAAACAACAACAGCCATACCATATTGTATAGTCAATGGTAATATTGTTTTGTTAGATCAAGTTAACATTGTATGTGTTTATAAGCTGGTGATGGCCCAGTGGTTCGGAACCCTCATTTGACTGTAGCTCAATTAAAACAAAATAATAAACATATTATTCTGGCAGGCAATAAAAACTACTTAAGTCATATCGTATTGATAAATTAAGGTAACATTCAATTTTTTTAGGTTAATGATGGCTTAGTGGTTCGGAATCCATCGTTGGCTGTAAATTACTTTGGTTTTTTTAATGGTTAAATAGTAGCCTATTTGACCAGGAAATGTAAACAACTTAGTCATATCGTTTCTATATAAGTAAAATTAGAGTTTTATCTGTAGCCTACATTGCTCAGAATTACATACCAAGTTTTATAAAGATCGGTTGAAAAATTTCAAAAATAAAAATGTTTATGTAAAATATACAAAATGGCGGATATCTGGTTAACCAAGTGATTTTGGAAAAATATTATTCTTGATTTTCTCTTTATTTTGAGCCATAGAACCATTTCCCGGAGTTTGGCTGTTTACTTACGGGACACCCTGTATATTTTTTGGTTATTTTTACGTTTTCTACATTAAAGAAGCCGAAACCGGTCTTAATCTATTATGTCTGTCTGTATGTCACGGCACAGAAGGCATTGTACGCGGCCTTCTTCTGAAAAACGAGAGTACCTATGAATATTGGCGAGAGTGTCTTTAGCTATTACAATGTGGCCTCCTTAATTTGTAAATAAAATGTCGGAGTTCAAAACCACAATTTTGTGCGATTTTTGTCAAGTTTCTCACAATGTTTATCACATACGTCATCTATGAAATAACGATCAGCTGTTTGGATCAAGATTATTTTTTCTAGCTGTCACTGATATCCTATACTCTAATATGAGCAATGTTTGCTTGTATGTATGTATGCTTGCACCAAGATATCGAAAACGGCTCCGACAATTTTCTTCAAATGTTGTAAATAGTTTATTCCTGGCCTAAAAAAGGGTTTATTGCAGTTACAACTGCCAACAAAAATCTAATTACATAGAAAAATTAAACTGAAAGTCACATTTTTTAACATTAGTCTTATGGGTTGCTAAGAACCATCTTGGCTGAATTAAATAACAAGGAAAAATTAAACAAAAGACTTGTAAGATGTCTATCTACAGTATACTATCAAATTACAAAATACAGTACAAAAGGAAAAACATTAGTATGTTACTATTGAGCAAAGAGTATACTGAAGATTACTCGATACATTCTAGCAGTACTTTTTTATCTATGATTGTAGTAAAGGCTAGCAGTGTGGAGTTTGGGAACTGTTATGATGATTAGATTAAGGTATATGCAATCCTAAAATGCTATGGGAAGGGAGGGAAACAGGTCCGCGATGTAGGAAGTGGTGAAGGAAGTAGTAAAGGCAAGCAGTCCGGAGTGTGGGAACTGTTAATACCGATTAGATTAAGGTACAGAATCTGCAATCCTAAAATGGTATGGGAAGGGAGGCAAACAGGTCCATGACGTAGGAAATGGTGAAGGAAGTAGTAAGGCTAGCAGTGCAGAGTGTGGGAACTGTCAGGGAGTGTTGAAGGAAGTAGTAAAGGTGAGCAGTGTGGAGTTTGGGAGTGGATTAATGTATCTGCAATACTAAACTGCGTTCAGAGTAAACTAATGATTTTCCCCGAGCAAAGCTCGGTCCCCAGGTACTGTTTACATTAATATAACTAACTCTGCACATAACCCGTTTTATGGTTTTGGAGTATAGGTACTTAGCTTGGTTTTCATTACTATAATTATGGACATACCCCTCACAAATGTGTAACTTTATAAATTAATAAATTTTGTTAGTGACAAAAAAAAAGTTTTTTCATCAAATTATGATCATTTATCTTTTGTTTTAGCTACCCTAAATAATATGGTGTAAAAATTGAGCATTAATGGTTTGATAGATATTTTTTCCAATAACTCAAGAAGATATTTTTGGCACGTAGCACGGATTTCATTTCCACTCTACAAATGATGTTTACAAATTCCACAACCATTTCCGATCACGTTTTGAAAGCAAATGCTAACCAAGTGAGGTTAAACACATTTTTTCCTTACATTACGGATTTAATTAGTGCAACAATGAGTAACCGTAAATGACATTAAATAATTAGGCATCATTCGGTTCAGGAACCGGAGATTCTTTGTGTATCAAATTGTTCTTGAGTTTTGATAACCGGAAAAAGACCTTGAATCAGTGTTGTATATAGTTGGGAAACTTACATTTTTAAATCAGCGTCGCCAATAGCTGAGATAAAAATATTCTACTCATTGACGGCGCTTCAATGGCGGTTGTGTAAAGTGTAAAGTAAATAATCACAATTGCAGTGGGTGATTGTAACAGAGGTTTACGGATTATGCTCAACTCGCTTTTCCAACGTGTCTTCTCACCGCTATGTGCTGCAATCGCTGGACCATACAACAGCCAATAGGCCATTTATTGCCCATCTCTTGGGTGTGTAGGCCTAACCAATTAATCATAACCAAATATCGACGATGATCCTTGATACCCGTGTTCAATGGTTAGGTTGAGGTAGTATTTGAATTACTTTTAACTAGTGTGGAAAGTAACTTCCAATTATATAAAATATTTTTTGAGTTCAATCTTTGGATATAACATGGACCAACACGATCCGGGTGACATTTAATTGCGAAGCATTTGTTTTGGCTTGAAATTGTCAGATATTGTATTTGCGAAGGTTTATAAAATGTCCTATAATTGTTTTGCCAGCATATCTGGAAATATACAAACCAACTGCTGTTCTGAGTATACGAAGGTTTCCACTGACTACAAGATGGGGGTGCGTAGAACGGGAACACAGAAAGTACTACAGTATTATAAAATTGAGGTGGTGTCTGTGTCTGGGCAGCTGTCTCGACCACGACTAAATACTAAACCGATACAATCAAAGTTAAGCACAAAGATGGTCCACATATTTAGGCACGTCATAGGTATATTCACTTCCCTGAGTTCCTCTCGGGCTACGCCCCTTGGATGTCTAAAGTTTTGAGGTGAGGTTTCCCAAAAGTAAATATTAATTAGTCTCCATGAAAGCACGAGAAAATTCACAATGTTTACCTTTGCGTTGACATTTCAATGTAACGATCAGAACTGCCAAATGCGTATTTCACAATTTCAGACAGCTGATCCAAAGAAATTTAATATATTTTACACAACTATATGGTAGGATTATCTAATTTAAAACTTTATCATAGATAATTTATTCTATATCTATGTCAATGATTATGAAACTGATTCGACTTCCCGTTGCGAAGCACGGTTACAGCAGCTAGTTGTTAAATAAAAAAAAAAAACATTCGATTACGTGGGTTAGTCGTGGCCCAGTGGTTCAGAACCCACATTAGGCTGTAGATTAATAAGTTTTAAAAATAGCTAGGCCTAATGTTAATTAATTAGGCAATGTAATGTAAACAGCAACAGTCATACCTTTGAGTCTATAATATAGTCAATGGTCTTGTATCGTTAGATCAAGTTAACATTTGATTTTGTTTAAACCGGTAATGGCCTAGTGGTTCGGAACCCACCTGTGGCTGTAGATTAACTAGGTGTACAATGCAGTTGTCTACTTGCAATATTGAGCGGAGCTAGCATATTCATTCTATGTCAATGATATATTTGGTTCACATTTGAAATAGAATTCCTATTTTCAGTAGGTATCCAAAGTCAATTATGAGTCAGGATTAAGCGAATGAATTGTCTACTTGCAGGAACCTATAGAAAGTACAAGTATAACCAAATTCTATGTTTCATCTGGTTCTCATAAATTAAATGTCTACTTGCAGTATCCCATGCCAATGATATATTTGGTTCGCATAAATGGTATGCCTATTTACAGATTCTAAAGTCAATGATACGTCTGGTTCACGTAAACGGATTGTTTACTTGCCGTATCCAAACTTAATGGTACATTTGGTTCATGTAAATAAATAGTCTACTTGCAGTATCCTAAATCAATGGCCAATTAATTTGGTTCACATAAATACAATGTAGGTGTGTCTGTGTGTGTGTGAAGGCTGTAATCCCTTAGAGTCCTTCGCCTACCTCACTGACTTTTTTTTTTAATTGCACTATCCAAAGTCTATGGTAGGCTTACTTTTGCTTCACTTAAATGGAATGTACTTTTGCAATATTCATACCAATGGTACGTCGGGTTCACGTTTGTAAACGAATTTTCTGCTTGCAGTATCGAAACTCAATATTATATTTGGTTCACATTAATGGAAGTCCTATTTGCAGATTTAATGTTTGCAGACAGGAAATAGGAATTGCAGTTACCTATTCAAAGTCTACATTTATGGTACGTCTTGCTCACATGAATTGGAAGTTTTTTACAGTATTCAAACGCAATGGTAGGCCTATATTTGGTTCACATACCTGTAATGGCTATTTGGAGTATTTAAAGTCAATGGTGCATCAGCCTAATTCCGGCGACCCTTATTATTGGTTATTCATTTTGTAGTAAAGTATGCTCGATGACTCGATGATATTAATCCGATTGTTCTTCTCTTTTTCTCTGAACGGTTTGTAATGAGCAATTTTAGATGATTCGTTGACTAACATACGTTTTGACTCTTGTTTACCTTTTTATTGTTATCTCGCAAATAATGCCATGGCAACCAACTAACCCTTAAGGTCCATGTTAAATTTCTAAAAGTTTAAATTCACGTAGGGAAAAGCCCTGTGGTCCGATTTGTACCATTTCAGATTTATACCTTCCCATGGTTGGTTACTATGACTGTGCTAAATTTCGTGCAGATCGCTTCAGCCGTTCAGGAGGAGTATTTGTAAAACAAAAGCAGGGAGTGTAGTATAAGAGCTTCGCTCGCTTCGCTTCGCTCCGCTCAATTAATTTGAAATTGATAAAATACTATTCAACCAGGCAATGAAAACTACTAAAGTCATATCTAACGTTAATATACCATTCGATTATGAGGTTCGTGATGTTTCGGTGGTTCGGAACCTACCTTTGCTGAGGAATAATTGATAAAGAAATATTTAAATATTATTTTTCAGGGGCCTATTTCATAATAAACTACAAAGTAATATTATTAATAAAACAACTGATTGCCCAATGCAAATCTAATGGAAATTACAAATTACAGGTTGTAACTTGTAGCTTATTATGAAATGGGCCCCAGGCAATGAGAACTTCTCAGTCATATTTTATTGTTAAATCAAGATATAATTCGATTATGTTTTAGTTAGTGATGTCCCAGTGGTTCGGAACCTATGAGTTAGCTGTCATTTGTTAAAAAAATTAATATTATTTTACCAAAAATTATAAAAACAACTAAAGTCACATCATATAGGCTAGTTATACCGAGATAACATTCGATTACGTTTAGTTTAGTGGTGTCCGAGTGGTTCGGAACCCATCTTCGCTGCAGTTTGTTTGAAAACAAAACAAAAAGTGTCTTACGAAATAATTGAAACAACTTAAGTCATGTTTGATTTGTCGATCAGCTGTTTTGTTTCAAATGAATTAATAATGTCAAAGATTTTAAATACATAAACTATTATAGTAAAGTTTTCTAAATCATGGTAATTTATTCTCAACAAAATTTTACTATTCCCAGCATTAAAATAAAGTAGTAAGATCCATTATTAGTAAACTTTAAGTTATACAATCCTTGATTGAAATGTAGTATACGTTAACAGTCATAAGTCACAGCAATTGTTATGTAGTAGACTTTGACTATTTTCAAGTAACAAACATATGTTTCTGTAAATAAAAATTATCTCCTATGTTATCCTTATGGAGAAATACGAAACTTTAAAAGGCCCCAGGGCCTCACTCTCTAATTATTTCCCTAAAAAGAAAGTTTCCTGCACAACTTCACGTTACGCTCTTTCCAATGACATCAAAAACATGTCAATCGGTTCAGTAGTTTCGGAGGAGTAATTGTCACAAAAAACCTGCTTGCGTATTAAATAAGTAAAAATAGATATAGATCTAAGTGGCCCCCGCCCCTAGTGGGTTTGGGTAGAGTTTGTTGACATCAGTTACATCTCCGTAGTTTTGAGCTCACAATCGGAACAAATATACGTAGTTGTAAATGCGAGATTTTTTTTCCTAGGACGCTAGTAGACACGAGCCCGTAATTGTTTTTCACATTACTTCAGGCTAGACCTATGGGTTACGGCAATATCACTTAGATAAAATCCATTAGTGATTTACCGGAGTCCCGCGCTCTAACCACTAGACCAGCTCGCTTTAAATGCGAGAATAGTAATATATAAAGTGACACAAACGTTGAACGGAGTAGACTTGGCAACAATGCAGGGAAAATAGATATGGCAACACTGTAACCGGAAATGGATACAATACGCTGCACCGCAAAGTAAACCAAACAAATAATATTAGTCATTCAACGAATGACTATTATTATAGAATAAACGAAAATGAGTTGTATCGTATCTCAATTTCAGTCCATCTGCTTTCTTTGTATGTCTGTCATTGCGTATATAACGCTAAAATTCCAATGTACGTGGACTATTTCGAGGAAGCAACAGTACCTATAAAGATTGAAATTGCCTTCCTGTATTTACTGGATTGGTGAGAATGTCTATTGCCATTAAAACATATTCTAACCATTTTCAAAATAAAATCATTGTTCAAAACTCCCCTTTTGTTCGGTATTGTACACATTTACGTCTTTATAAAATAATAATCATCTCTACAGAAAATTCACAAAATCTGTATAAATTATATTAGCCTACAGTTTTGTATGTAAATCGCATAGAATCTTCATTTTTACGTTGCCTAAACTAAGAATGCAGAAACTAGTCTTACCTCAACATATGTTTGGCTGTATGCATTTATTGTATCTCTGCAAAATGTTAGAAACTGAAGTACCTATCAAAATTCAAATGTGTTTCTGTATTTCCTGCAATGGTAAGAATGTCTTTAGCTCTTGATTAAGATCAATACTGTTGATTTAGAAGTTGTTCACATATACAGTAGAACCCCGGTTTACCGAAATAAAGGGGGGGAAGCCGTTTCGGATAACCAATTTCTCGGTTAACCCATCATATGGTGCAATTATTTCCCTGCACGCTGTTTAATGAAATCGAAAATTATGTTGTATTAATAATTTTGTAGCTTAAATTACGTGGATTTAATGTATCCCAAGTACAATAGTTTTAGCCTGTAAATAAAATTAAATTACTAGGTACTATCCTGACTAGTAACCCGGATATTCTGCGAATTTGAAATTGTACTGTACGAAAAATTTAAGTTGTAATATGTTTTTGTTCTCACTTCTCAATGGCCCTTTACATTTAATTGGGGCATTGGCAGTTGTCAACAAGTGATAACTATAAATTTACTTATGAAACCCTCACAAAACGTTATCATAATCCATGGGTGTTAAAATCATAGCATTTTATAAACCAACTCATTCACATGCCCATTTTCCAAGAAGTAATTGACAAAAATGTAAGGCATTATATTTCAGTTACGAGAGCAAAGTTCTTCTTTAAGTAGCTTAGATGTTACCACTGTCGATAAGTAATTCTATGTTAATGACTAACAAGTTTGATGTTAAATGGACACGTTTCGAGGAAATACGTGTGACCACAGAAGGTCTTCCTACTCTAAAGACAGTCGTACAGTAAAAAATGGTTTGTAATGATTGGAAAATGCACATTTCATAAATTCAGATGTAGGCTTTAACGGAGTCAGCTCAGCATACAACAGCAACAAAAGCAATCCATCATTCCATCATCATAATGAACTCGAACTGTGCATTAATTGTAATGAAAACCACCCCATTTGTTAATTTATTTCTCTCCATTGTTGAAACTTGCACCCAAAGATCTAGATGTAATTTACCAACACCAACTGTTTGAATGTTAACTGCCTGAGGTCATATAAATTCAAAGAATGTACTAGTAAAATACATATAAATGCATACAACTACATAGTGTTAAAAATCACACATTTTTACATCTCAGTGTATATCGATCAAAGAACACGTCTCCAGGCAAGGTATGGAACAGTCCTCCATAACTGGGTATCAGTGGCTGGCATCGCATCACCCCCCCCCCCCACAATAATATTTATTGCAGAAATAGGAGATGATCGTGTACTCACAGTGTTTTCACTAAAGAGAACTGAGAGTGAGGAAGGGTATTTTCGTAAATACTGATACAAAACCATTTTCATCCGCATGTACAATTGATGTTATTCAATTTGAATTCATTTTTTTTTTTAATTTGGTGTGTTTTAATGATTTTCACTACTGCAAAAGTAACATCGTGCAAATACATGTTCAAATTAGTAAGTTTTCAGAATTAAATAGTAAGTTGTTGTAAAGTGTGGACTAATTTTCTTATATTTAAATTCCTCTGTCAAAAACCACAACTTCATTAAACAATGACAACTGGTTCCTGGAATAAAAAT